>NW_009646856.1:1089160-1090926 GCF_000708025.1 Charadrius vociferus
GGTCGGGGGGGCGGGGCGGCCAGCGGGACCGGAGTGGTGGCCTTGTGCGGGTCCTTGGCAGCCTAGCGTCGTCTAAGGGTCAGGCTGCTCCTTCTCTTTCCACCCTCCGCCGTCCTTCCTGGAGCCGCTGAGAAATACGGTGTGTTATCCATCCTTGGGAGAATGTTTTTTTGCACCTGGGTCGCACTTTGCATTTTTCAAGACTCGATGTTATTTGGCATTCCTCCATCTTCCAGGGCAGACAGGAATTGTTGTGCTCATTTTAAGGGGGGGGGGGGGGTAAGTAGATACGTAAGGTATAAAGTTCCTAAAAGGCAGGAAGGCACCTGAGGTAGGACTTGATGAGGCACCACCTGACCTGCACCTGATCTTGGAAGAGTCCAGCTTGGTGGATGTTGGTGGGGTTCCCCACTCCTCACTTCAGTGTTCAAACATGAAACACATTGTTTTCTGCAGATACCCAGCGATGCCGCAGTCTGACCAGGCTGACTAGTCAGCGTCTAATCTGGCTGCATCGCACAGGTGTTTTGATGCAGACATGCTTCTAGCTCAGACCCAGCCCAAACGCTGCATCTTCTTTGTTTTAAAATGGAGCGGTGAATTGTTACTGCGCACCTTTAAGTCAGTGGCTCATGGCTAGGAGCATGCACCGAGGTCATGGGAGAGTTCATTCAACTCTGTCCACTGCCTGAAGGCAAATGACACACATGTCTTCCTCCAAATTGACGACAGGCTGTTTTTGGCACTTTTCAGCTTCCTTTTGAAACTGTCATTGTGCAAGAACTGCTAGAGGTTAACTGATGGTAAGAAGCAGGAACTAGAGGGGAGGACAAAAAGGGCCTTGAAACCTTGAGGATAGCTTCTGGGTTGAACATGTGTGTAGTCAGAATGTGGAAAATGCCCAGAACAGACATCATCCCTTCCCCTCCCTTGGCCCTCATGCAAAGCATCCTCCAACCCCTCATTAGGCTGAAACACGTCTATGATTTAGTGAATCTTGAATGTTATTCACACAGTTGGAAGAGCTGTAACAGAAGAGGAGGAGGGTGCCTCCAGTCCAAAATAACCAATGCTTTGTCAGTTAACGGGTATTTGTGAGATTAAAGGGTTTGGTATTGCATCATGCAGAAAACAGAATTGAGTGTAGCTGTTTTACATGAGAGATTAATGTGCTAAATGAAGTCATTGCTAGCTTTCTCTGTAGAACGAGTTGGGTAGAAACAAAATTCAAAATATACCATGTATGGGGATTTCAGTTTTGGCAGTCCCTAGGTGTCAGACTGCAAGTCTTATCTATGGATTCAGAAATCAAGTGCATATCTTTCTACATGCACTGTATGGAGTGTACAATTCGGTCTCCTGCTTCCACTGTGAACGCCTTTCATGCAGGTTGGCCTGTGTGACAGCTAGTCTTCTTGGTTGGGACCATCTTGTGTAAGAATAATCAGTAGATAAGCACTTGACCTGGGATATACACACAGGTGAGCTCTAGGACTCTACTACTACTGTGAGTCAATGAAATAGCCAACAGCCTCACACAGGAACTGTTTCAGGAAGGCTACTGCCTACTTTTCTACCTTCTTGATTTGTTAGGTCTCCTTTGCACAACAGGTTCTACAGTACAGAGTTATGTCTGCTATACTTGGGAGTGTGATTTTCACATTTTTCTCCTCCACCGACAAGTTCAGAGCTAACTCAAATGTATTCTGATCTAAAGCCTATTTCAGAGAAATTCAAAAGGTATCCTTTAAATGCCTCCATTCCAG
>NW_009646856.1:1090937-1094539 GCF_000708025.1 Charadrius vociferus
AAAGAGTGGAGCAGCTTTCTAACTTCACTTAAATGCTGGGCAAATTGGCTGGCTGTCTAGCTTTTTTACTGCTTTTACAGTCCTGTCACTGGGCATTTGCAGCTTGTTATCCTTTGATTGCTTTTCTTAAAACACATATGCAAAAAACATACTTGGAAAAGCAAACATCTCTTTGTTATCAGTTGTTCTGTTTGGCTCTACATATTTAGGCACCTGTCTCCATACTCTTTTAATAGTTCCTTAATAAATAACATGCTCAGATTTGGTCCCAGGAGTGCAGGTGTGGCAACCATGCCATTTCTGTTCTGGCTCGCCATTGCTGCCTAACTATTAGCACCATTTTGTGCTTGACCACTATTTCACAGGCATGACAGTGCTGATGAGCTTTATAAAAAGGTTAGGTTTGCAGTTAAGGCTGTACAGAGCTCTGCTTGTGACCTGAGGAGTTCCAGTCTGAATGCTGCCTCTCCACTTACTGCTGGTGCTTCAGGAATTTCTATCACATCTGTGAAAGTTGGACTCCTGTAAGTTAAAAACTCAGCTGTCATTCTTGAAAGTCCTTTTCCTATTATCACTTTGATCTTTTCCAGGTGAGAGTTTTAATCCTGACTGCTTCTAATTATCCTGCGAGCACAAAGAGAGACCTTTTGTCCCTGGGCTAAATCCACTTTGTGAAAAACACAGTCCAAAATTATAGCTAAGAGGGAGGGGAAACTAACAGGAGGGAAACACTACTTCCCTGGAGTGGCTTCTAATCTAGACCAGGCAGTTATCACATGACAGTTTTCAAAGAAAACAAATGTCAACATGGATTCAGGGTGTGAGGCAAGAATACCTGAGTGGTGACTGTGACTGCCCACAGGTGTTTTGTGCAGCTTTGAATGAGCCTCTCTGCTGGGAAGCAACTGTAGCACCAAGTTGGAAAAAAAAAAAAAAAGCAAACAAAACAGGGATCTTCACTGTCCTCACTGAAGCCTTGAGAAGTTCATTTCCTTAGGACCTGGAAAAGCATAAGAAATCTTGTTGGTCCTCTTCTCAGGCCTAGCTGAGGCTCTCTCTGCCTTCATCATCCACTGTCAGACACAGGGGCAGAGGAACCTGGGCTGCCCGGGGCTGGCAGATGGACCAGTGCCCAGCACTGTGGTGCTGCACTGGAACAACCAGCCCAGCTGGCTGCTCAGGCAGGGGAGAGGGGAGGCTGGCTTTGCTCAGGAGGGAGGCACCTGAAACAGTGTTAGCAGTTGAAAACAACCAAGCTGGGACCAGGGGCTGGAGTCTGGGGCTACAGCACCCTCTCTGTGCCTATCCAGTTTACTCCTGTCCCCCAGAGAAATAGCCCAGAGCATGTTTTAGTGTGTGCTTTCAAGTTTATTTTCCTGTCCTTCTGGAGACTGCTTTCTTTTAAAGAACTGTTATAATAAAGAACTATATAATAAGAATAGATGAATCACACTGTCTTTGTGTGGCCACATCTCATCATATAATCTGAAGGGATATCAAAGCAAACAAATAAATACAAACAAATAAATCTAGATGATGCATCCCATACGTAGCTTCTGATTACCCAAAGCAGTGCCTGTTTTTTATGGTCCTTCTGCTCTGTTGGGTCATTAAATGCCTTATTGTCTTAGGTTTTTGCCATCAGTGATAGGAACTGTCACAGTACTCACTTGCCTTATAACATGCTTCCTGATTTTAAGTTGGAAAATGCTGTATGTGGGTTAAGCATCCTAGCAACTTAAGGGTGAGGCTGAGGGGGTGGGAAGGGGTACGTTCATTAATCATTTGATGAATGAAATTGTTTCTTTTTTAGATTGTAATTGGCTAGAGGGGTCCCATGAAGAACAGTGTGTTTACACTACACAGCTTTTTATGAGCACAAATGCACATATTATGATGGCTTAGAGCCTGGGCAAAAGCTTGGAGCTTTATTTTTGTTTCAGTAAGTAGATTTTATCTAATCAGATAACAGCAGCAATACAAATTTTCACAATAGCAGTTGGCCTTTATCTGGCCAGTCTAAGAACAAAGGTTTACTGTTTGTGATATATCTTTCAAGATCTTTTTTATGGCCTAGATAAATATTGCCAACAAACTCCTTGTCAGTAGGCTTTATGTTAGATTAAAAGAGAAAGGGTACTCTTTGAAGGTCTCTGGGTTTTTTTCTGAGAAATTTTACCAAGCGCCAAATACAAATAGTCCTTCACAGTCAGTGTGTATCACTAGCCTCTGGGAAAGATGCCCATAATTGTTGCCATGAGTGAAGAAAAGACTAATGATATTAGGCTATTAGACAACGATATTTTACTTGTTCTGCACTTCCTCCAAGAAGTAGGAATGACTCTCAATTCGCTACAGAATTGAGACATATGAAGATATTGAGAAAACTGAACAGGGGGACTCTTTCATTTGGATGGCAGGAAGGGACCCAAGAATTGAAGAATGAGATTGAGACACATTTGTCTATTCAGGTGAATTTCAGGAGATTTTAGGTAGCCAGGTTCTCAAAATCTGATCCAAAAGGCCCTTCCTTCAGTCATAAACCCACAAGGCACCGCCATTTCTGCTGCTGCTCCCAGTACGTGTAAACCATTGCACAGGAGCACGCCAGGGTGAGGAGCTTTGCACAGTGATTGCAGATGTTGTGGAGATGAATATGAAGAACACGGCCCCAAGCAGACCTTCTCAGGGAGGCCTGCCTGGACCACTTCCAGCAGAGCTGCAGCTTTGGATCTAGTGCAGGGCGTACTAGCCATGGACGTTTTCTTTCAAATTTTAGCCAAGGAAAGGAGAGGTCTTTGATATTATGACCCAGTTAGACTATTAAAGGAAGTGGAAGACCTGAGTACTTAGCCTTCCTCAGTCTGAGAAGCTTCAGTCTGGTTCTTAAGGAAACTGCTTTAACCACAAGGCTATAAGCACTGAAGTTTATTAGGTAACAGTATCTTATATCTCTCCCGCAGAAGCTTGTCTGTGCAAGTAAGAATGCAAGAGGGTTTTTTACTGAGCAGGGGCTAGAAGATAAACTCTTTGAATTATTTCAGAATAGAACACTGCTTGCTTGATTTTGGTTGTTTAATCCAAAACGCTAGTTTAGCTAAAATCCATAACCAGACTTCATCTTTAGAGCCCAGTGTTGAATACAGAAGTGGCAACTAATGTTGCTGTCTTCTACCTCCCTTTGTCAGTACATGCCCCGGCATAATGTTGCATCCAATCAGTATTCCCCTTGTTTTGCAGAATTGGAGAACTGCAGATAACACCTCAGTTCTTCTCTTAGCATGTCCTTCGTCTTTGAGATACAGGTTTCTGAAGTTACAGCCTCTAGCCTCAATAGGTTTGACCTGTTCTCAGAAAACTTGAAAGTCAGAGGTAACCAGCTTAACTGTTTTAGATACTTTAGAGGAAGTCTCAGCCCTGTGAAATATGAACAACAGAGACAAGTTTCTGTCATTTACAGTTGGGTTTGCTTGTTATTCTCCTCCTTTTGGGGGGTTGGTTTGTTTGGCTTGGGGTTTTTTTGCAAGTCTGCTCCGTTCTGTTTGAGTGCTTCCACAGAAGTGTCAATACAATCCAGATAAGGTAGGAGCTGCATTATGAGG
>NW_009646856.1:1094629-1177695 GCF_000708025.1 Charadrius vociferus
TGGGGGTTCGTTTTGGGGTGGGGGGAGTGGGGGGGGGGCATATCATTGTGTGGGGGCTGCATTAGGTTTGTGCATGCTTTCTAGTCTTCATTCTGGGACTTTGATCTGGAGTTACTTTTTGGACTGGGCAACTAGCATCCAAAATTCCCCAGGCACATAGCTTAAGTCTTACCTTACCTTCCAGACTAGATAGCGACGTGGAAAGAGGACAGATGCAGTAGGTCATACTAATGTAGGAGTTAAACCCCCTTTATATGCTGGTGCACTTGGTCCATGCCTAAGGCAAAGTATAGTGAAAAGAGAAAGGGAATGAAGAAAAGAAGATGGAGACAGGAACTGAGATCATTCATTGCCATCTCAAGTCTCAGGTCAGGAGTAGAGTCTTGCATAGGCTCCTGCAGCACTTCTGGGTTCGCTCAGCTGTCCCATACTGCTAAACTGTGAGAGACCATTTCAGCCCTTACTGCCCACAAGCTGTATGTGTGTTTTGTTGTATCTCAGAGCTCAGCTTTTTGTTGTCAGTATGGCTGAGTGGTAATAGACTTGTATCTGCCATAGCCCCTTTCCTGGAGCTGTTACAAGCACCTTATGTGCAACATGGCCAAAGATCAGTTACGGATGTATAAAGATCAGGTATTTAAACTTTCATACTATCAGGACATGAACATTTTCCTAACATTTGTTCTTAAAAGTAAACTGGGTTTGAAAGAGGAGAAAGAAGAGAAGAAAGAAAGGATTCTTCTTCCAGAACTTGTGGACTGAATCGAGAGCCCTTTGAAATCTTAGAGTCCTCCTAGCCAAGATTATCTATGCTGAGTCAGGCTTAGCCTTAAACTAAGCAATAATGTTCTCATTTACCCAAAGGTTCCAAACTCTTCCTGTTCGTTGTTTCCCTTTCCCAGTGGCTCTTTCATGCCCATGTGCTTTGGACCTGCAGCTGATTTCTTTATTGATACCGTTTGTGAGTGCTGCGCGTTGCCAGCTTCTGGCAGAAAGATCTGGGGTTAACGAACTCTTCTAGAAATCGGTTAATCCCTCATGCCAGAAGGATTTAACAACTGACTGTTGTTTCTGGTCTGAGAAATACATCCTGCAACTTTTGTCAGTAATGTTGGATGCCACGTAGAGGCACAGTGCGCCAGAACATTTTCATACTAAGAGCATAACTACTTCAAAGAGAATTCAGAAGCTGCATACGGGCAGGACCCCCAATTCATTATATCTCCACTGTAAATGTGTCCATCCCTATCAGGCAGGACAGTTACTCTGGTGAACATAAGAGAGGGACAGAAGTTGGCGAGAATGTACTTATATTAGTAGCTAACAATCAGAAGAAAAACATTTGAAATTATATGATTTTCTACATAGAAACATCTATTGCTGATTAGATTTGAAACTGGAGAACTATTTGAAATCTTAGAATTTGCCAGAAAGCAGAAGCGTGGCACCAGTCTGTCTAGAAACTTATTCATAAACGCTGCTGCAAACTCAGTGTAGTTTAGGTTAGAGGAATATAAAACAGTCTCTGTTCAGTTAGCTGAACTCTGGAAATATACATAAGAAGTTGGCTTAAATATGTTTTCAAAACGTTCACAAGAGAAGTTGTACACTGATGGTGAAAGCAGTGTGCATATAAAATTTTAAGTTAAATCAGTGCAATTTTATACACAAACCCATCTCACTATAGAAAAAAAATAATAAGGGACAAATAAGATGGTCTTTGCCTCTTCAGTACCTAATGTTTTTAGGTACAGAGGGGAGAAAAGAGGACTATCTTCTATACATTGGTTTTACAGGCAAGAAAAACACCCTGAAGTTGTTTAATCCTTTTTCTTTCTTCCCTTTCTCTGGGGAGTTTTTGTGCTACCTGTGACAACTAGTGGTGTTTCACAGAAAGACATCAGGGTAACAGCAGCATTTGTGCAGGATCCAAGTGAGCTCTCACGTCTTGCTGTCTAAACAGCAAGACCCTTAGCTATGGAGCTAAAGGGAAAAAGAGCCTTCCAACTTGGCAGTGGGATTAATGTTTATCCCTTAATCCTAAAGCAGTCTTGTGGCAATTAGAGATGAGATTCTCACACGCTCATCAAGAGATACTGCTACCTTTATTATATATATACCCTACTCATCTGTGATTCAGTGACCTACAGAAAATGGCCTGGATTTTTTTGTGAAAACTATCATGAGCAAAAAATTTACATCTTTTCTTTTGTTGCAGATAATTAAAGATTTACCAGCTTTACCTCTTTACCAGTCTTTACCTTTTTATCCACTGACCACATCCCAAACACCTAAATCACTGGTACTCTTGGTCACAGGGCTTCATCTTTGTGGAATGATTTCAAGCAATCTGTGCTTGTGGTGGGCACACAATTCCTCTGGCTGACTGAGTCATCATCTAGCAAAAATCTCCTTAGGAGGATATCATGGTCACTGCAACAGGTTCTTGAAAAGATGTTTAAACTCTGTAAATCTTATTGATGATGATATCAGACTGGTGTTCTCTAGAGTCCACCCAGATAGCCAGTGCCTCTGCAGCTTGGTTCCCTAAAACCTATGGCTGACAAGTGAGACCCACTTAGGTGTGCTGCTCCTTTTCATAAGCACATACGGTACGTGTCTGTTCACTTCCGTTGGTGTGTGCTGGTTAATATTTGACCTAGGGTTATGTGATAGAAGGAGGGGAGGCTGCTGAAGAGACTAAGCATGCTACTGAATGCCGCACAAAACCACTTCTGAGACTGATATTTTCCTTTCAGATCACTCTTTTAAAAGGAAGCAAATACTCTCGGCCTTCAGCAAGGACAAAAATAGGGTATGTAACCTGTTCTTTATTTATCTGGATTCCAGTGCATTTTTGTTGGGGGTGCAGAAAGGAGAATGGCCAGTGATTTCTAGCTCTCCATGGGAGAGTTGTTACTCAAATTTCTGTCCTGGCTTGCGTACACTGAAAAGGAGATCATCTTAGTCCTGCTTTTCAGCTATGCTTCAGGCCCTGCTTACTGACGGCATCTGTCCTAAAGTGTACACAGCTGTACCGAGATGGACCGGCACTCCACTCTCAGGTACTGTCAGTTTCCTTACTTTTTTGCTGTGCTAGTGAAGGTTTCTCAGTGATTTAAAACCAAGTTAACAAAACTGAGTTTTAAAAAAAGTTAGTTCAATAGTGTAGGTCCGTTCCAGACGACTCAAAGCATCTGCATTGGCCTTCCCTGATCCAGACGCACACTTCCTGAGGAGGCTGAGACCAGAGCTAGGGTATTTGCATTCTGTATGCACTCGCTTGCTGCATGTAGATCTAGGTAGAATATCCACCCTGCATTGTAAAAGTTCTTTCCATTGCTCAGAAACATACCCTGCTTAGGACTTTCCATCCCAAAAGCATTTGCTGCATCTCCCCCCCGCCCCTCTTACTTTTCTCCTTCCCTTTACTGCTTACCCCTTCTGACATCAATGCAGTAGAAGGAAACAAAATCTCATGTGCTGAGCTGTGGTTCTCTAAACTTCATTGCTTCAGTTTTCAATAATGAATGAAGCATTTACACATCCCTTCATCTCCGTGATCAGGCACAGGCATGTAACTAAATGGGATGATCGTCATTTTGTGGGAATAATATTTTTCCTAAAAGGTTTTAGGTGCTAATATACAATAGTGAAATGTTGTATAAAATGCTTCATGGAGGAATTTCATTAAATGAAAAATCTTCGCTGTCCTCATGAGAGCAGTAAAAGGCATTACTTACTGCCAGCATCTTCCTCCTGCTCATGAAGGGCCGAGATTCAGGGGGAAAGGTAATAACTTATGCAGAAAAAATTGAGGGAGCAAAGAGTTTACAAAGAAATCTTCCTTGCCACCAAACCAGAGCACAGGTGGAGTGTAACAATTGCTAAGAGACTGTTAGAGACTTCTTCAACTTACAAGAATGCGGAAAAGCAGATAAGAGGGTAAGGGGGCTCAAGAGAGCTGGGTGCTATTTAAGCGTCACTGCCTCCAAGCTCAGGATCAGTGCATCCCAAAGAGAAAGAAATCAGGCAAAGGAAGAAGGAGACCTGCATGGCTGAGCAGGGACCTTCTGAAAAGGCTCAGGTGGAAGAAGGGCGTTTACAATAGGTGGAAGAAGGGGCTGGCTGCTTGGGAGGAATACAAGAATGCTGTCAGGGTATGCAGGGAGGAAACAAGGAAAGCCAAGGCAGCCTTGGAATTGAACCTGGCGAGGGATGTCAAGGCCAACAGGAAGGGTTTCTTTAAGTATATAGGAGACAAAAGGAAAACTAGGGAAAATGTGGGCCCGTTGTTGAATGAGACAGGTGCTGTGGTGACAGATGGTGCAGAGAAGGCAGAGTTGCTAAATGCCTTCTTTGCTTCTGTCTTCACTGTTCGGGCCAGTCCTTGGGAGATCCAGACTTTGCAGGTAACAGAGAAAGTCTGGGCAAAGCAAGACTATCCCTTGGTTGACGAGGAGCACGTTAGAGATCAGTTAGATAAGCTGGATATACACAAATACATGGGGCCTGATGGGATGCACTCTCGTGTGCTGAGGGAGCTGGAGGAAGTCATTGCTGGGCCACTCTCCATCATTTTTGAAAGGTCCTGGAGGACAAGTGAGGTGCCTGGAGACTGGAGGATAGCCAATGTCACTCCAGTCTTCAAAAAGGGCAAGAAGGATGACCCGGGAAACTACAGGCCGGTCAGCCTCACCTCCATCCCTGGGAAGATGATGGAGCAGCTTGTTCTGGGAGTCATCTCAAAGCACCTGGATGAAAAGAAGATTATCAGAAGTAGTCAACATGGATTCACCAAGGGGAAGTCATGTCTGACTAATCTGATAGCCTTCTATGACAAAGTAACTAGATGGGTGGATGAGGGGAGGGCAGTGGATGTTGTCTACCTTGACTTTGGCAAGGCTTTCGACACTGTCTCCCACATCATCCTCACAGGAAAGCTTAGGAAGTGTGGCTTAGATGAATGGACAGTGAGGTGGATTGAGAACTGGATGACAGATAGAGCTCAGAGGGTTGTGGTTAGTGGCGCAGAGTCTAGTTGGAGGTTAGTAACAAGTGGTGTCCCTCAGGGGTCAGTACTGGGCCCAGTTTTGTTCAACATATTCATCAATGATCTGGATGAAGGGATAGAGTGTACCATCAGCAAGTTTGCTGATGACACAAAACTGGGAGGAGTGGCTGACACGCCAGAAGGCTGTGCTGCCTTACAGCGTGACCTCGCCAGGCTGGAGAGTTGGGCAGAAAGAAACCTTATGAAGTTCAACAAGGGTAAGTGTAGGGTACTGCACCTGGGGAGGAATAACCCCATGCACCAGTACAGGTTGGGGGCTGACCTCCTGGAGAGCAGCTCTGTGGAGAGGGACCTGGGAGTCCTGGTGGACAACAGGATGACCATGAGCCAGCAATGTGCCCTGGCGGCCAAGAAGGCGAATGGCATCCTGGGGTGCATCAAGAAGAGTGTGGCCAGCAGGTCGAGGGAGGTCATCCTCCCCCTCTACTCTGCCCTGGTGAGACCGCATCTGGAGTACTGTGTCCAGTTCTGGGCTCCCCAGTTCAAGAAAGACAGGGAACTGCTGGAGAGGGTCCAGCAAAGGGCAACAAAGATGATTAGGGGACTGGAGCACCTTTCTTATGAGGAAAGGCTGAGGGACTTGGGTCTCTTTAGTCTAGAGAAAAGAAGATTGAGGGGGGATCTTATTAATACATACAAATACTTAATGGGAGGATGCCAGGGGGATGGGAGTAGTCTTTTTTCAGTGGCACCCAGTGATAGGACGAGGGGTAATGGGCATAAACTTGAACATAGGAAGTTCCATCTTAACATGAGAAGGAACTTCTTTACTTTGAGGGTAGTGGAGCACTGGAACAGGCTGCCCAGAGAGGTGGTGGAGTCTCCCACTCTGGAGACATTCAAAACCCGCCTGGACACCGTCCTGTGCAACCTGCTGTAGGTGACCCTGCTCTGGCAGGGGGGTTGGACTAGATGATCTCCAGAGGTCCCTTCCAACCCTGACCATTCTGTGATTCTGTGTGATTCTGTGAAGTGAAAAAGCAACGGTGGCTCAAAATATTTCACCCTTTTTATTTTTATTATTAGAAAATAAGAAAGTACATTTCTAAATTTACAAACAATAATATTTTGTAATTCTTCCACTCTAAACATTTTGAGCTTTCTCTTGTGGTAAGTTGACACACTTGTATTTAATTCGACTTCCAAAGTACTTTCTATTTGTCACTGCTTTTGGTGATGCTGTGATTTTACCCAAACTTTAAAAACCAGCCATAGCATTTGGGCAAATACAAGGAATGGAAATGTAAACATCTGAAAGATAAATGTAATTTAAAACTATTTGTGCTAAACATCTTATATTATGGTGTCAACAAGAACTATTGTAATAATAACAAATAATAAAAGGGAAACTTGGTGTTTTGTTTTCGTGGTTCAAGCAGAGAAAGGTAAACAATCTTGAATGACCTGCTGTATGTTTAGCTGTGTCTTTTTTAATAACCTACAACATTTGTAGTCACAAAGACAAACATTATACAGTTTACTGTTTATAATGTCCCCTTTTAACAGTGCATGCTAGGTCAAAAAAATGAGGGTCGAAAACACAATTATTTACTAGCACTAGGAATTATTCCCCATAGATGCAGTTAAAATCTCTTAACAGAATTTTGATACTCACTGCCTGCAATTTGCTTTTCTTTGCAGCAGACCCTAAATTCCTTAGTGATAAAAAATGTGAATGAAATTTGAATGCCAGGGCTTCAGAATTCCGTACTCTGTCCTATATTCATAATCTCTTTTATTTTCAAGAATCAGGTTTTGTCCCAAAACCGTGAAATTGCCCTAAAAAATGACAAGATTAGTATTTTAAGTTGCAAGGTATGTGTGTCTCCCACTGGGTGTTTGAGCCTCTAGGGTAGAAATTTACACTCACCCTCATAGTCACACTTATAAGTTAAGGTTGTAGTATAATCAGATGACTTTGAAAACGTCCCCCAAAATGTTAGGTACAGTGAGATTGTGTCAGTTATGAGATTTAGTGGTACTATAATATCTTTGTACTTCCTATTTAGGAGATAGTCTCTAAAAAATGGCTAGCTCTTTCACTTGGTATTTGCAATGGGAATATCACAGTGGTTTCTACTGATATACTTTTTTGTTTCCCAGAAATCACTTTGTATGATGGCAACAAGCATAAGATGATTTTAGTTCAAGTGCAGTATTCCATACAGAATTTTGTACTTGTGCTTTAAAGTAGCAGTGTGCTCAAATCATAGTAATAATAATTAGTGGGTTTACCTCTTTTTAGTTTCTGGCTCAAAGCCCGACTTTTCTCCTCTCTGAAGTAGATTTACTTTGCAGCTGTTAGATGGCCATCAGGGGTTTGGTTCCACAAAGATTTACACTTACCAATTTTTAAGCAAATAGCACTGGAGGTCACAAAATTTATTCCATGGGGCTGTAATTGCATTTCAATAAATGCTTTTTTAAAAGCAGAGGCAGATGATTGCAATCTTAGTTAGAAGGGTTTTTTTTAAAACTACAGTACACAAACAACCACTTTAGGGCTAATAGTTTGCTCTGTTCTTTACCATACTCAATAAAAAGAGACCTTCCTTGCTTTGAAGAGGTTTTTGTCTTCGATAAAGAAAGAGACAAGCAGACAGATGGCATAATGCAAGGAAAATCCAGAGTGGGAATAAATTAATAAATGGATTAATCAGTGAGCTGCATAAGTTATGTTATTCACCTTTTATATTTATACAACAGGAATTTACAGTTCAGGAAATTTAGTTTTTTATAAAACGTAAAATCTTGCAGCACGCTTTCAGGCTACCACATTTTTTCTTTTCCTTCACTGTTAGCCTTGTTCCTTCCTATATTGTCAAAACTATTTTACAACCCTTTCAAGAACAATTTCACTTTGCAGGGTTAATCTGAGGCTCAAGGAGCCCCAAAAGAGGTCCCCTTTTAAAAATTCATGGCTGTTAGGCACTTCTGTGTGTCAGCAATGTGTCAAATAGCGTGATTGTCCTCACAAGGAGAGCGCTCCGGCAGCATGCAGTGTTGGCCTGCTCTGGTGAGATGACTGGATGACTGCACTTTGGTAATCCAAACTGTTTAAACCTGTTTGGATAACTGATTAAGGAACGACGCTAATATACCAGCATTATCAGTTCTACAACGCAAATTAAATAACTGAGCCAAAATTTTCCACATGTACCTAGCGGGGTTTTCGTACTGCCCTTAAGGTACATAAAGGAGGGTTGCTTTTCAGGTCGCAGGAGGTGCTACCATCTCTTTGGGACCTATCTTCTGACCGGTCAGCCTATCAGCTGATGCCTGTTAGACTTCAGAGAAAGGATAACTCCCAAATCACTAGTCATTTTTAGCGTAATATTAGTATTTTATTTTACAACTGTTAAAAAATGTGCTCTACAACTAACTGCAAAGATATCCAACTACAGAATTAATGCTTTCTATTTTCAATTTTTTCACATAGATTCATGATGTTACGTCAACAGCTAGTACTTGTTTTTGGAATATCACTAGCTAGTGATATATGTGCATTTAGAAGCTGTTATTCAGAAGCCCAGGTCTCCGTGTATTATTACTGCAACCTCACAGATATTCCACCTGTGCCAAAGGATACAGTGAAGCTTTTGCTAACTTTCAACTATATCAGACAAGTGACTGCAACTTCCTTTCCACTGCTCGAGCACTTGTTGTTGTTGGAAATCGGAACACAACACGTCTATCCTGTTACCATAGGAAAAGGAGCTTTCAGGAACCTGCCAAACCTTCGTGTCTTAGACTTGGGATTCAATAGGATTCTTCAACTGGATCTTGATGCTTTTGTGGGCTTGCGAAGCCTGACTGTACTCCGTCTGTTTCAGAACTACCTTGGAAATTCTATCCTGGAGGAACGTTACTTTCAAGATTTAAGCTTGTTAGAAGAGTTGGATCTTTCAAGTAACGAAATCACAAAACTTCAGCCTCATCCCTTATTTTATAATCTAACAGCCTTGAAAACTGTGAACCTGAAATTCAACAAGATATCCAACCTGTGTGAAAGCAATCTTACGAGCTTCCAAGGAAAACACTTTTTATTTTTTAGCCTCCGTTCTAATAATTTGTACAAGACAGATGAAACGGCCTGGGCCAAATGCCCAAATCCTTTCAGAAACATTACCTTTAACTCACTAGACCTTGGTGAAAATGGCTGGAGCACAGAGAAAGTCCAGTATTTCTGTACAGCCATTAAAGGGACTCAAATTGGTTCTTTACTATTTAGTTCTCATACAATGGGTTCGGGATTTGGATTTAATAACTTAAAAAATCCAGATAACAACACGTTTGCTGGACTAGGAAGAAGTGATCTTCATTTGCTTGATATTTCAAATGGTTACATTTTTTCTCTCAATTCTTTAATCTTTCAAAGCCTTCATAATCTGGAATTGCTGAACCTTTTCAAAAACAAGATAAACCAAATCCAAAGGCAAGCATTTTTTGGCTTGGGAAACCTAAGAACTCTCAATCTCTCAAATAATCTTTTAGGTGAGTTGTACGATTATACTTTTGAGGGTCTACATAGTGTAACGTATATTGATTTACAGCAAAATCATATTGGAATGATTGGTGAAAAATCATTCAGTAACTTAGTAAGTCTGAAAATAATTGATCTCCAAGACAATGCCATTAAAAAACTCCCTTCTCTTCCACATCTGACCTCTGCCTTTTTAGGTGACAATAAGCTGATGTCTGTAGTTGGCACAGAAATAGCAGCAACATACCTTGAATTAGAAAGAAATTGGTTGGCAAACCTGGGTGACCTGTATATTCTTTTCCAAATTCCAGATTTGCAGTATATCTTGTTAAAACAGAATCGCTTCTCTTACTGTGTGAAAAGTGGTACTGCTATAGAAAACAATCAGTTAATCTATATGGATCTAGGTGAAAATATGTTACAGCTTGTGTGGGAGAGAGATTTATGTTTGGATGTGTTCACGGCACTGTCCAAACTTCAGGTTCTACATCTGAATAACAACTACCTTAGTTCTCTTCCGCAGGAGATCTTTAGAGGTCTAACATCTCTAACAAGACTTAATCTGGCTTCCAACCTATTGTCTCATCTTTCCCCTGGGGTTTTTCCACAAAGCCTAACAAACCTGAACTTGTCTGGAAACCAGCTTTTTTCCCCTGAGCCTGAAGTCTTTATGACTTTGAGTATTCTGGATATAACACATAATAAGTATGTCTGTGATTGTACTTTAAAGAACCTACTAGTGTGGCTAAATGAAACCAATGTAACCCTAGCTGGCTCACAATATGACAGGTACTGTGTATACCCCCCTGAATTCGCAGGGGTGCCACTGTCGTCTCTGACATATGATGGTTGCGGTGAAGATGAACTCCAGCAGACACTCAGGTTCTCAGTATTCATCTTCACCTCTGTCACTCTCCTGATGTTTCTGATGGCAGTCATCATTTTTACTCGCTGTCGGGGGATTTGTTTTGTCTGGTATAAAACTATCACAAAAAAAATTATAGACAGCCATCCACAAGTAGCAGATAAAAGTGAATACAGATATGATGCGTATTTGTGCTACAGCAAAAATGACTTTGAATGGGTCCAGAATTCTTTGCTAAAGCGCTTGGATTCACAGTATTTAGATAAAAACAGATTTACCTTGTGCTTTGAGGAAAGAGATTTCTTGCCCGGGGAAGAACACATTAACAATATTCGTGATGCCATTTGGAACAGCAGGAAAACAATCTGCATAGTGACCAGGCAGTTTCTTAAAGATGGGTGGTGTGTGGAAGCCTTTAATTTTGCCCAGAGCAGGTACTTTTGTGATCTGAAAGATGTCCTCATTATGGTAGTGGTCGGATCACTTTCTCAATATCAACTGATGAAACACAAACCAATTCGAAACTTTTTACAAAGAAGTCAATATTTGCGGTGGCCTGAAGATTATCAAGATGTAGACTGGTTTTTAAATAACCTTTCTTGCCAAATTCTGAAGGAAAAAAAAGTGCAAAAGAAAACCAGTGGTATAGAGCTGCAGACTGTAGCAACGCTCTCACATTGATAGTGTATGGGTTGCTGCCTTTCTAAATGTCCCATTTCCAGCCACACCAGCGAAGGAATAAACAGAACTTTGCTTCATCTTTCCTTGAAAAAGCAGGTAGAAAGATAACTATTTCAGTATATATCCTACTAAACATGGAAACAGCTTAAAAGCAACCAGCAAATGTATGAAAGTGCAATTATTTTATGGACTATGACACACATTTTCAGAAGGATTAAATGAATCGAAGATGCTTCACATTTTGGATGCTCAGCTTCAGACACTTTATTCCTGATTATCAGAGTACTACTTACTTACAGGTCTGTTTCTGTTGAGAAGGATGCCCATGGTGTGTTTTGTGTTTTTTTTTAAAGAGCCCGTGGTACTACACAGGAGTGATAAAGTATACTTGCATATATGGCCTAGCCTGACCATCGGTTCATGGATTACTCACTCTTGTGCTTTGTGAACGCTGTAACTTTTCATGCTCTGTTTCAAAGTAGCATCAGTGCTTTGCATCTTTGTGCTTTAAATTGGTGCAACACAGATTTAATTTATTTTCTACTCACCCTCAGCTTTTCAACTGGAACGTACAAACTTTGAACTTCGTTCATCCCCTTCCCCTCCACACCTCTGCTTGGTGATAGAACTGCAGTCATTGGTCTGCTTCATTTGCTGCCTGTTGATTTTTCAGTCGAGCTGCCTCCTGCCCTGCAGAGAGGAACAGGTATCCCCCTCAGATCTGAAGCGAGCCTGGGCTTGAAAAGCAAACAAGAAACTACCTCAGCAGCTGTGCAGGCTGCACACCGGTGATACATCCAATAGCCCAGTGACTGACTGACATTCTGGAAGCGGAAAGTACAGACAACTGGTGTGTAATTTGGGTTGTTCTCCGTACATCCTGTGTCCTGATCAATTCTAAGGTGTTTTTCTGCTTCTATTGAAATATGTTTTTAGCATCATTAATGCCTGGTACTCTTTTACCTCTCTAATTGTTTTACCACTGTTTGTTCAGGTATGTGTCTTCAGGAGGTTGTTCAGGGTCATTTTAATAAAAGTCTGACTCAGTGTTCACTGTTATAGAACTTGCACCTATTATTTCCATGGTGACATACTCCTTCAGTGTACTGTTCATTTTGGTTTATACATTTATTCAACAAAAACCTACCAATATAATTTTGGTATGGCCTCAGTGAGTTTTTCGCTGTAATGAGGAAGCAGCAACGGGAGGTTTTCTAAGCTGTCTGTCTTGACCTTAGCTGCAAACAAATAATACCATTTTAACTACTTTGATGGAGATGACAAAGTACAATCTACTTCATGTGAATGCAGTTGTTTGAATATAGATGTGCGGGTGGCTGATCTAATTTAATCTCAGTGCACCAGGACACAGGATTTCTATTGATAAAATTACTTCAGTAAAATATCGCTTCCTTCTCAATCAGCGTAGTCATTCCGGAACAGAAAAGGACTAAACCTTGGAACATTTTCCTGGCAGCATGGGGTGGGGGAGAGCGGATTAGAGAAGGGATAGACTGTGCTGATGAAGCCCTGGGTGTCGCTGTTGGCTCAGATAACAGCTAGGGCTTCCCGAACTCCTCCTGCCTCCCCTCCACTGCAGCTGCCGGCATTAGGGAAAAAATGCTGCTGCAGAGGGAAGTCTGAAAAAGAACCAGAAGCCCTGGCTTCCCAGAGCCCCCGGGGGCTGTCAGAAAAGCCACCACCTGCATGTCAACTCCCTGCATTTCTTACAGTTCTCTGAAAATGTCCAACATTTTTCCCCTTTTTTTTTTTTCCCAACTGGTGCAAATATTTCTAGGCATCCTTTAAAGTCAGAGGTTATACCAGGGAGTATTTCACATGAAAAAAACACTGACAGATAGCCAAAGCGCAAATGAATCTGTACAATGAAGATCATGTGCAGGTGTAGGCTGTTAGCCTATGGAGCTGTACATGGTGTAAGAGATGGGAATTTTAAAAGCACGCTTCAATTATATTTGAGTGAATGTCACAAAACATTTTTGGTCAAGTGTTAATTGAGACCTCTCTCCAGTTAGGACCTTATTGTATACTTATAAGACACTCCTATGACTTCAGATACTTAAAACTTGCTTCTGCTAACCTATGTATGCAGGGAACAACAATTAAATACAAAGATTGCCAAGAAGGCTTTAACCAAGGCTTTCCATTTTGTTTGAAATGCTTCTGTCTACTTCATGCTTATGCCATTGGTGGGAGGTGGCTACGTAAATCTTGCATTTACTTCAGTCTTTGGAAAGGTCTGACTTTCTGTAAAAAGGTTTTAATAAAACCTTTGGATGAAATTTCATTGTCTGCCTCTGTGCTTATATACCATTTTGGAAACATAAAGAGATCAAACCTGTGTCAGGAGCAGCTGGGAAAACTTCTTTCTACCACAGAGGCAGCTTAGAAACATAGAAGTAGCCCAGCCCACATCTGCCCCTTGCAAATTCTATTGCACGGGGTCTACGATAGGCAGTAAAAGGATTTTTTGAGACCATGCTACTGAACCATTCCTGATTGTGGAGTGGTTTGCAGGCATATGAATAACTGCAGTGTCAAATTTTAAAGAGATCCAAAATAACTTTATTTTTTACTCACTGTGAAACCACTCCAAGCCTGGGACTCTCAGAACAAACACAGTTGGTACAGTCTGTCCTATACAATGAAAAATTGACTTCAGATAGATCATAGAACCTTGATCACCACCTCTGTAGAGTCACCTATTCTTAAATGACAAAGCCTGGGGAATTGTCAAGAAAGGACTTGTGCAGACTTTATACTCCTCTGCTCAAGCAGGAACCACAAAAGCATCCTGTACAAAAATGGAGAATGACTATGCTTGATGAATTAAGGCCATAAATTGAGCCTCAACCTCATAACTATTGATCAGATTCCCTTCAGGCTCACTGGGAACATTACTGCTCTATTAGAATTTTATGGCTCTTTAGTTAAGGATACTCTCATCAGTTTTACTCACCTTCCTCAGTGAGAGATATTAACTTGTTGGAGAGTGGCCAGAATAGGGTGTGAAGTGTGACACTGGCTCTAAAGCAAGCTATTAGGACGGAAGCTGGTGAATTTATTTGCAGTAGCAGCACGGGGAATATTCAGAGGACAGTGACTCAGTGCCACATGGGATCAGCTCAGATATTTAATAGTAAAAGCCTACCTCCACCATTGCAATATATATTCTAAACATTAGCCGGTCAAGCAGGCAGTGATGTTCAACAGCAAGAGCTAGCCCGCCTGGCAGAGTCCAAAGATTGCATGGTCTCCTACTCAAAATCAAGGCACTCAGGACCAGAACCCAGATTCTATGAACATATTCTTCTGGAGGGCAACAGAAGCCAACAAAGATATGCCCACATATTATTTCACATTTTACGTGATTGTTATTTCACATACAGAGCAATCAGGCTTCTCCTCCCCCTCCCATCTGACACGCATACTAGTCTCAGCAAAGTGTTGTTCAATTATATTTCCTAATCCCAATTGCTAATCCCTCCTCAGAGAGACTGTTCAACATGCAGGTAGATCTATCACCTTCTTAATTTACAGTTAGTATCCATCATTGCTCCCACCCTAATAGCTGTACTACCTGTGTGGAGAACACCAGTGTAGATAAGACTACAGAGAGTTCAGTCTCTTGAGTGCGACACTCCTACATACGTTGCTCAGAATCACTCTGCCTTTCATTTTCTTGTGTCACATCATTAACTCAGCTCCTTTGCTGACTTCTGGGTCTTTTTCAGCATGACAGCTCTCCTGCTTCTAACTGCCAGAGACCATCTGGGTTTCAGATTATTGGATTCCACCTTCTCAATTTCATGTGCTGCTGATTATTTTACAATGGCTTTAACATGTTCTCTTCTTGCTGGAGCTGTGAATAGCAGCAGTCCAGCTAAATCATAAAGGCAGGCCCGTACCTGGCAAAATACTTACAGACGAAGAGCAATACACAACTGAGTGGCAGGAGTGAGTGGTGAAGACTCTGCAAATGGAGGAGAAGCAGCACGTGCGAATCTCTGGGAATGCAGCAAAGTTAGGAAGGGTACACACAGTGATCGAAAGGAGACGGGTTCCATGAGAAGTGGAAACTTGAAGCAAGCAAAGACAGACAAGGAACAAGATACATCTTTAGGGTCTGACTCTACAAACATGCCGAAACATAATGCCCTAATACAGTAAGTGGATTTAACTTAAAATAGGACTAGCACTAGCAAATATTTGCAAGGTTTCTTTGCACTATACAGTACTGCCAATAGCAAGCACGCAGTTCTGCAAAATAAGGCTTCCAAAAATCACAATACTGCTGTAAAAAACCTGAAAGGTTAGAAAGGATGAACTTGTTTACTTTGAGGGTGGTGGAGCACTGGAACGGGCTGTCCAGAGAGGTTGTGGAGTCTCCCACTCTGGAGACATTCAAAACCCGCCTGGATGCCGTCCTGTGCAACCTGTTGTAGCTGAACCTGCTCTGGCAGGGGGGTTGGACTAGATGATCTCCAGAGGTCCCTTCCAACCCTGACCATTCTGTGATTCTATTTCAGGACTTAACTGCTTAACTGTGAAGTACATCTAAATTAGTCATGTCTTGAATAAGGAAGAGCTTTAGGAAGATGGTGAAGAAAAGACAGGTTGGCCTTCCCAGCTTCCCAGCCCACTCTGGGCAGTGGTCTTACATCACATATATCCTCTTTCATTCTTGCAAGATCGTTTAGTTGTTGCTGCTGCTAAATAAGATCAGCAAAACTACAGCCTTAACTGTAATGAAATAACCTGAAGCAGAAGTGACAATATGAAGACTTCCCATACAGACAAATTTACATCAGTAGACCTTACAAGGCCTCTTCTGGTGGTTATTCTATTAGGCTTCTTGTCAGTCTCTGAGAAAGTATCAGACACCTTTGGGATGTCAGACAGCTTGTTCTGCTTTTGGGTACGAGCACTTTTTCATACATAGTTTTTAGTTACCTGTTTTCTGTATTGTGCCTCGCAAAGATGAGCTGACCATCTTGCTCTTCAAGTCTCACTGTGCTGCTCCTGGCAGCTGTCAAAGATTCAGTATACCTGAAACAGAACTGCAGGTGCTGCTCCACCAGTATTTCCTTCAACTAAACAAAAGCTGTAAAAGCAAAGTTTAGAAACCGAGATTTGCCCAGGAGGCCACTGTGAGCACTGACTTGAACCACAGAGAATGCTGGATGCCACGCAGGTACCAGAAATTTTAAATTTGGCCTTGTGAGTCAACATTGCATCACATCTAGGCGTTATTGTTGGGTCAATCCAACTCCTGCATGATTCCTTCTGGCTGTTTGTACAGATTGACAGGAGGCTTCTCTTCCCTCTCTAACCTTACCTTTGCTTTCTGTATTGTGTACATAGACTGTAGTGGGTGCCAAAAATAAGTCTACATTTCCTTGCCCAATATGCAAAAGTCAGTATATAGGTACAACATGAGTGATTTCATAGAGCAAAGTCTATCTATTCATAGCAGACTTTGTTTGTTTCAGACATGTGGTTTTCCTTCCTTTTAGATAGCCTATTGTTTGTCTTTTCCATTTGTATTAAAAATAAAATCTTTGAAAACTGCAAGTAAGAGCGAAAAATATATTTCTTCTGAAACTAACAATTCTCCAAACAGGAAGGTTAGCTTTTTCCTGTTTAGACATTATGTTCAAAGAAAGGAAGTCGGGATTTTCAACGATAATAATAATTACATGGTATGTAAACATCAGTAAGTATCAAAAGAAGGCTTCACTCTTTATTTAGTGCATCCCAAATGCTACACTGCTGTTTAGAGTATCTTTACCAGTTCACCAGCCACTAGCAAAAATGGATTTATGAGCAGTCATTGCAGTGAGTTAATCACCCGTATGCAAGCTTCTACAGTGTAAGAACAGCTTTATCAGACTGCCTTAAGCCTTCATGGAGAGCAGTGGTGGAGAGGAGTGGAGCAAACAGAGAATCCTCATACAAAACAGCAGTTTGATGTGGCAGGGTGGGTTTTTTTGCGTCAGGATTACACATACCAGGCTGTGTAACCTTTTCACGTTGCCACTCAAAGCTAAGTACATCAAGTCATGAAGTCTGTTGACGCGGTTCCTAAAAACTGAATTGGCAATGTAATTTCAGCATTGTGATTAGATGCAATATCAAAACATAGATATTTGGTACATGTGGTACCTTGTAATAGTGAAACTAGAAGTGCTTCATAAAGATAAGTGCATTTTATTATGTTCTCTTTGGAGATGGAGGAATTGAGGCAGAGAGAATGAAGTTATGTACCTTTTGACATGGGCAGCACAGGGAAGAGAACTCGGGTTTGACAAAAGATAAGCTACTAGGTCTGTTTGCTCTGTTTTGTAGGAGTTTTACAACATGCATTTTTATTACCCTGGAAACTAAAGTCTTCAATTTATCTGCAGAACTAATTGACAGTGTAAGGTCTCCATTTAATGTGCCACTAGTTTTCCCATGTGGGGTAGAACTAGTTTTACAGAGAGGAGAAGGTAGCTGAAGATTCATTGACAGTTGCCAACTTGAGTGCCAGTGATTTTGGGATGACCTGAGCATGTTCAGGATAGGAGCAAGAATTCACTGGGAGTTGCTAACACTTTTCAGGTAGCCACATGAGCTGGTATTTCTGATGAGGGATTGCAAATTAAGGACAATAGAAAAAGCAGAGGAGGACATATGGCCAAGTCCAGGTGAAGATGCACTTGTGGGAGTGACAGCAATGGAGTAGGGACAATAAGGAGTAGGCAAAGTATTTTTAAACACATGAACTCTCTTTTGAGAACTCTAAGATAATAAAATTTCATCAATGATCAGGAAAAAACTTTGGAATGAGCAATTTGGATGTGTTGCTTCAAAACAATGAAGCCCAAGAATTTAATGTGACTAAGGAAAAAAAAGGTTCCATCATTCAGAGCATGTATGTGAGAAAACTGAAAAATTCATCGCAACTATAACCTCCTTCTTCTTGTGCTCCTAAGGAAAAAAAAAGGTGAGACAATTAATGGTAGGAAGGATGAGAAATGAACAAACATATCGCAACTATAACCTCCTTTTTCCAAAGACCTGATGTTCTGGAATTTACTCCCATACCTGCTCATCAGAAAGGAAAACCCCGGGCCCCTGCACCCAGCCGTCCCTTTGGGATGGTGAGAAATGCCAGGGTGAGTCACTTATTTTGTTATAGGAGTGTTAACACCTGCAGCCCTCCTGACATAAACGTCCCCCACTCCCGAAAAGCAGGCCTCTTTCCTTCAAGTGAATGCATTCCAACTGCTCCTGTTGGAAGCACCTTGCAATTCTCAGTGTCAGCTTCTTTCATTTCAAACTTTAACTGCTTTGTAACTCCTTTTTCTAACCTCCCTAATTCCACATTGTCAAACATCCCTCAACCATTTTTCGTTGCAAATGGATTTGCACCCACCCAGGAAAGGACCGTCCTGTGCTGCAAGTGAGGACTGACAACAGCTGACACATATGCTGCATGGCAGGAACGTGCGTGCGATTAAATACAAGTTAGGAAAGATTTACAAACCATTTACCTAGGTATGTCTGTCATACTCACTACCCAGATTTCTGGGAACACTCACAGATTAATCACAGCCTTTCCTCGTGTCTCTAAAGTCTGGATTGCACTTTTCCAATGCACTTTTCCAATTTCCTCCCAAAAGAGGCATGATTTCTTAAGAAGATGCCAGCTCAGCCGTCAGCTGTATCAGCCAGTGCTGCCCCTGACAGATCTCATGGCACAAGGGGAAATACAAGCTCGAGTAGAACAAAGAGAAATCCAGAACACACAGCACCTTTACAAAAATCCCTCGATACTCTTCAGGGACACATCCAGCAAGAGGAAAATGCAGACTGTCAGTTAATACAAAGCTAGTGGTATTTCGCTCAGTTCTGTCTTTACAGTTCCTTATCAGGAGTAATTTGGAATGGGACTTTATGGTGAGCAGACTTGAGCTGGGAATGACAGAGCTTGGTTAGTTTAAATAATGAAGGAATTTCTTCTTTTTTGTTCCTAAAACTTGAGAAAGACTTTAGAAAAAACTGTTCCGTTTTCTGCCCTGTTTTCCATTTTTGCGCAATTCTCCTAGCCTAGGTTCTGGCTGAAGATGGAAACAAATCACTTCAGGAAAGAAAAGACAGGTTGCAAAAGATCTGGAGTCTGATTTGAAAGAGCTGAAGAACCCAGAGAAGCAAAAGAACTACTGACAACAACGTCTGCAAGAAAACTATACCTGAAGCTAGCAGAAGTTCCCAGTGTGAGGAAAGAGGAGCTGCGTTTCTGCAGAGGGCACTGTCCCTGCCAACACACTATCTATTCATGTTGTAGATGCAGGGACTAAATGAAAGGTAAAGAATGGTATGAGAGACCAATAACCTGAAATAAAGGAGAAAAATTCAACTTTTAAAGAATCTTGCGCAACTCAGTCTCTTCACGCCTTACTTCATCTTTTTCAAGGACAGACTGACACAAGCCCTCTAGCCTAAGGGTACTGTAATTGTAAATACATTAAAATTGAGAGACATTTAAACACCATGCTGGTGAAGCAAGGTAAACACAGAAGACACATAAGGGCTTAACTTTTTTAACTTTTAACTTACTCCCATCTTAAGAGAGATAGGCTTGCCCAATGGCCACGGAAGTACACTGGCACTTGTCTTCACACCTAGAAGAACTTTCACTGAGGACAGTTGTTTCAGTTTCTTGCTAAAACTGGAAAATCTTTCCTATTTAGCATGACTTCTGAAAAGAAAATAATGTAGTTCACTAGAAAGTGGGAATCCACTCCCCCTGGGTGTTCTTCCTTTCGAGTATTTGCTCATACTTCTGTGGTCGTTTTTGCTAACAGTGTCCTTTTCATCAGTGTTCTTCTCTGAAGAGACTCATTCATAGTATTCTCATTTGGGTATACACACATTCGCCCCCTTGACACTTCAGAAATCCGCAGTTCCATTCATACCCCAGCACACACATCAGAAGGCTGTTTAAAAAGCCCCAGGAAGTTTGCTCAGACGTGCTATTTTAGGAGACTTGGACTGGGTCTTGGAATTTTACAATATTTAGAGAATTTGGCACCGTGACTATTTCCACACCGGGACATGTGCGCCGTCAGAACGTGTACCGTACACCCCGTGAGAGAGGAATAAGCTACCTGCAAGCTAAGAGATAAAGAGGAAGGCCTATAAAATGCTTGAGAGTAGCTGTAGTAAATAATTTGGGGAAGATCCACCCAGTCGGCCAAGAATCTGACCCTGAAGAGAGAGGCAGGCCAGGCTGCAGCTGGCCAACCGCAACGCACGTGCTGGGGACCCATGCACTGCTCTGCCACCTGTGCTGTGCCCTGCCAGGAGGAAGGGTCAGCGTATACAGAAAATGTTAGTGTGTCTGAAGGATGGGTTATGACATAATTTGGTATTAGCTGAAGGGACAGAACTACGCTATCTTACTCGTGTTACAGCGCTATAAAGCACATAGCTACGAAGCCTGACACTTCCTCTGCACAACTCCACTATGTCAGCATATATGTTATGGTCCTAAAATAGTTAGAAGATAAAAGGGCTGCCCAGTCATACAAAGCCCGAGGAAGAAGAGCAAATAAGATGCTGCAGTTTTCTGCACAGCCCCAGCATACTTGCTGGCAGCTGCCAAAGGCACTAGAGAGGCATCTTTTTAGCAGAGGTGCCCAGGGACAGTCCATCCTGCTGATACCGTGGTGGTTGCCAGACTTAAGAAGCTACTTAAATCAAAATCTTAAACAACAGAACAAGGGGGTGGCAGTGACCACTTTACCAAGCTTTATCCTTCTCATTCAACAGGCAACCTGTGACACCTGCTCAGACACCACTGATTGACTTCACGGAGCAGCACCAGGAACACTGTTATTAGTAAACAATAATTTCTGACACTCAGTTACTCTCCACAGGCTCCTTGCAGTGTCGTCGGTTTACAAAGGATCCCCTGACCCACCTCAGGTTTCCACGTCCTCAGTATTTGCAAGCACTCAGGAAAGATGCCTGGCACTATAACTTAGGGATCTATCAGGAATATCTGCAGAAAAATATTTTACAAAGTAGGTAGCTGCAAGTAACCCCAATCACTAGGCTGTTCTGCCTTCTCAATTTTCAGAGAAAGGTGGCATTTCTTGTATGTCTCTTCTCCCATGGGACCAAGGCATTTATCAGGAGACTGGTCCATACTTCACATACGTGAGACACAGCAATGGGTGATGAAATCCACCAAACAGACCTTGCAGAAGCACAACAGCAGCTCTTCTGCAAAGCCTCACCCTTCCTTCTGCCATGCTGTAGATTCTGCTGCTTCTCAGATGACCTAGGAATACAGAGGTTTTAGCTTAATAACTTAACTGCTCTCTGACCTCAGCTTTACCCCTTTGAAGGAAGAAGCTTAGCAGGAGACGCTCTGGAGGGATACAGCTTGTACTCCACATATAGAAGCAGCAGCTTTTCTTTCAGTGACCCTTTGGTAGCCCTTACACTCAGGTTGGAGATCTCCCCATATCCTGTTGACTCTGTTTCATTGGCATGACAAAGCAGCACATCCTGCCTGAACCTATGAACCTTTGGCCAGACCCTCATCTTTAGTGCTCTGGGATACATGCATTAATAATGCCTGATGAGCTATCACAAGGTGCTTGATGTCACTGAAATTTGGCTTTGCAAAATATCATTCTTCTCGTGGCACATGTATCTGAAGCCAGCATCTTCCTCTAAAGCTGCTACACCACCAAGACACCATCCATAGCAAAACCCACAGGGATTTTAGACAGAAGCTGTTGGATTTGTTCTAACTTTCTGCAAAAGTTAGAGATGTATCAAGCCTCAGTTTTCAAAGTAGCATCTGGGATCGATGCAAAACTTTGTCACAAGTGGCTGAAGGTGCGAGACTCAGGCTTGCCTCCCACAGAGATCCAGATTTTTGTCAGACTAATAACTGTTTATGCAGTAGTAAATATTTTCATACTCCATCTATTTATACTCTCATGTCACTTCACAATTATTTATATTTTTTTTTAAAAATCAAACATACCAAGAAAACTATATAATTCTGTGTGTTACTTCACAGTTTGATAGAGAAAACATGACCTGAGAGGGTAAAAGTCTGAGAAGTGAGATGTGATTGCTTTAGCAGGAAGGTTAATTAAATAAAATTCCTCAAGATCTAATCCCTCCTGCCTAGCTCCCACTTGCCTTTTGTGACTACTCTGCATGTTTCGATCTACCCACTGAGAAGTGGTTGAAGAGGATAATGGTTGCAGCCCGCCTGCCCTATATCCACTGACTTTGAGGAGGATGGGAAAAACATCTCTGAAAAAATTTTCCTTCAGTACTAATACACTTATTAGAAAGAAACCCAATCAGTAAGATGGTGACTGATTAATGGGTGTTTTGGCTTTGATGAGACATCTGAGATGAGAGCCCGAGAAATGTCTAGGTGGTTGTAAGCTGGATGAACTGAGGAGGAGAAGTCTTACACAATTATGTTGTGGTGAAAGCAGAACCAGGGACCACAAGGCAGAAGAAAACAAAAGGGCTTGAAAATCAAAGGAAACCAGAGAAAAACAAAAAATGCAGAGAAAAACAAATGGGCTTCTTACATTTTAAGCAATCTAAGATCTGACCCAGTTTCATCAATAGAAAGATACCCAGGGAGTTCCATAAATCTTTTAGTTAAAAAAAAAAAGGCATTTTTACTACATCTTGAGTAGATTAATCCCACAGCAAGAAGTATAATCTTTGTTTTCCAAAATCTTAGCCCTCCTTGAGAAATTTTTAAAACAGTATTAGATCTTGATGGGGAGAATCAGATGATCTCAGCCCTGGACCAGCATCTAACTTACAGCATCCAAAATTATCAAGATTATTCTCCTGCAGATGTGGCCTTAAGCATTTTTAAAATATGCAGCTGTCTATGAATTCCACATCTAAAAAGAAGTCACAGAAAGAGACCACCATAGTGACTCACTGCTCGCAAATCTCCTTTGCAAAAAAGATGTCTCTATCCCTTCCCAAAATATGAGTCACAATTTTCTGATGTGGGCCAGAAATCTGCCCTCCAATTCTCAGAAAATGGTGTTTATAGCATTGCAGTATCTAATGATTCAGGAATTGCAAGGCCTCTTTGAGAAAGGGCTGCTACACCCAGGTTACAAGCAAATAGCATGGCCCCTGGAGAGGAGACATCCTTGTGGAGGAATGTGGGGATGAGAAAACAAAGATGCAAGGATTGCTCTTGATAAGGCACAATCTCTGTGTTTTCCCCGTGACAACGATGCCCTTCCACAGTCATAACAGGAATTCATATGGTAACAGAAGCTCATCAATACGTATTTTAAATAATTCCCAGTTTTTGATTCCTCCAGCAACTTCTTCAAAAGGTGCCTTGGCAAACAGATACTTCTGCTTCATCAGTAAATCAGAGTATCAAGCACAGAGGAAAATCAACTACCCAGGATCTGCTCTCAGTAGGAGTCACAAGTAACATCTGCCCTGGTACATTACCTTCTCCATTAGCCTTCTGAAATTAGATTTGACTTTGCCAAAAGGAGTGTGCAGGTACCCTTGTCAGCTCCAGAGGCATGAGACAGCAATGGCACTTTAATGACCCACTTAAAAGTAATGAAACAGCCATTTATCCTAATTGGAGGAACACTAATTATATCAGAAAGTGGCGCACTCTTAGATGGCAGAGTGCAAATGCTATCTAATCAAACTTAATGAACAGGTGAAATATCCAGACAGAGCATCTGTCCATCATTCCTGCAAACAGAAAAATTAGCCTGTAGGGAGCTGATCTGAGAATGGAGGTTTTAAAATGGAAGGTTAATTATGGTAGTTGAATACACGTGTTTTATCTAAAAACAAGTTCGCATCATGAGCCTCAAGGGACATTTTCCTTTTGAAAGAAATGAAGGTAATTGAAGGGTGGCTGAAACAAGGGGGAACATCCAGTGTGGAGGGCCGGGGGTGGTTAGCGGGAACACGCGAGGGACTCCCAATCTTCATTCATGGGGTAGAAGGAGGAGGTTCAAGACAGCCTTTGAGTAAAGCCTCCACTGGTGCTCACCACTGCTGCTAAGCCACAGGGGTAAATCTTATGCTGAAATGTCTTTGTTTTCTCTCTAATTGGCTCCCAGGGAGCAGAAGAGAGAGGCCTTTGGCACTGCTGCTGGGAGGGAAAGGTTAATTCCAGTATCTTCCCAGCCGGACACTTTGGAGTGCAGCAGAAGCACAGTGTACGGCCCTGAGCTGGCACAAATCACCTCACATCCTTCAGCATCAGTCCTTAAGGACAACAAAGGGGCCGCTTATGCCAAGCTCTGAACGAGATCCCATTTGCTCTGCTCTGCGTTAGCCAGGAGACCGGTGGTTAAGATGCAAGGGCTGGGAAGGGACACGAAACAAGGATGAGTGAGCAGGTCCCAGACGGTGCATCGGAGCCCAGCACTCCTGGAAGAGGAGATTATTATTACAGAGGGAGTGTAGGGGTCTTGCCTTCAGCAATCACATGGATATACAAATGCATTTGTAAGGAAGTGAGCCAGGCTTTCTATGAACTGTTCACTGACGGGGTCCCAACACCTATGGAAAAAGAACTAAAACTTTGCCACCTCTTTTAAAAAAAACCTTTAATGAGAAATAGCAGTGAATTGACAAGACTGAAACCTCTGCCAAGGAAAAAACGCCATCACAACTTGCTCCTGTGAGCAAGGTACAATGTTAAAGTCAGAAAACATTTACCCTCAAGCCACATTAGGCAGAGCCTTAAAATATTAGCAGAATTGGCTGCGTGGAAGCCATGCAAACAGCACTAGTTTTATATACTGAAGATGCCAAGTAAACACACAAGTCTTGACCAAACAAGTACTGCACTGACAGCTCAGCTAAAAAAAAAAAAAAAAGCCATGAGGGATGTAATAAAACTCCAAGCAAAATGTGTTCCCAGCCAAAAAAACAAAACAAACCCCAACAACTCGGGATAAAAAGACATTCACAGTCTCTGAATGCTTACTGAGATTAGACATAAAAGCCTCTTCAACTTATCTTGAATTTTACTTTCCTCTTAATGTCAAAGGGTACCCTGCCACATAGGGAGATGTTTGTACCCTCTCATGGGAAGCCAGAAGCTTCAGATAAGGGAGTGTCTTTGGAAGAATAGAGCTTTAAAGGCTTGGGAAGATAGCCTTTATTATCAGCCAACCCTCTATGAGGTTGGTGCGATTCCTGTTTGATTTGGCTGCAGTCTCTAGCCTCAAGTTCCTGCCCTGGCTTTTAAAATAGAACAAGATCTCTCTGCAGCTGAAAAAGGGCGAAGGGTGGAACGTGTAAATAGCAATTAAAACAAAAATCTTGTTTTTAAAAAACCCTCCCCTAAAAGATACTCTGTGCTCTTCCCTAGTGGCCAAGGCTGGCAGGCTGACAAAGCTGAACATGCCAAACAAACCAGTTCAAGTTAAATGTAACTTGCCCAGCTGTGTCAAACTGTGGACGACAACACAACCCTGACATCACCCTTCCTTGCTCTCATGATTGGGGCAAGTCAGCCGAAAGGACAGACTTCTGGACTGGGGTTCATGAGTGCTGGGGGCTGTCCTGGCTCCCCCACCAACCTGGGACATCTCTGTTGCTTTACCTTTCTGAAGTATTTTTGAGACCTATAAATAAGAAGTTTGGGATTAGATATTACTATATATTCTTATCAGTAGTTTTTGTTCCATACAGGTTGGTAAGACTACATAGAAAAATAAAACAGCTAAGCAAACCAAACTTGGTTTGAGGAATAAGAGCCCTTCATATCCTTCCTTACCATCACAGAACAGCCCCATCAGCCTTGTGCTTTGCAGGAGCTGAGCGTGCTCAGCTCCCATTTACCATTCATATTTTGTGACCTTACCTCATCTGTTTCTCAGTTTTTCACTGTGCTGTTATAAATCATTACTTTCTGGTCTCCCAGCGTTTCAATCAATATATAAAATGTCAGATTAGATAACTGGTACTCTCTCAATGCACACTAATGTAATTCCATAATGTGATTTCATTTTTCAGACAAAGAATCAGAGAAGCTATTATTGGAACAGGAAGAACTGGATAATCGATCAAGGACACTTTAAAGGCAAAATTCTTTGAGTTTTGAGTACCATATTTGGCTTTGGATTATACATAAGTGGATCCTGTGACTTCCACTCCATTTGCACATGCTGCAAACCAAAACTATTTCCAAAAGCTAAGCACATATACAATTGACCTAGGACAAAGTGCATTCACAGGATGGTTAAGTGCCAGTACCTTGGGAGATCAGTTAAGTCATGGAAGTTTTTCAGCTTCTATAATTTCTTTTTATATAGCACTAGCATCATGTGGAAGAAGTTCCACTCCGGCCCAGTGGTTTTTATCTCATTTCCAAGCAATATCTGACATAGGGGATGAATCTAAGCTAACATGTGTCTCCATGTATGACAACACTGGACAGAGATCTTGAAGAGCTGCAAGGTGCGAGATGGAATCAGCTACAGAATTTTGGGGAATAATTAAATCACTCATACAGGAAAAAAACCCACTCCAAACCTCACGATATTGGTTTGAATCTGTGTTCTAACAGAAGACAAATCCAAAGACACAGTTTTTGCCCAAGGAGACACCGAACACCTCAGTGGGGAATACAATAGCAGTTTCACCGTTCAGTTTTGATGACCTGCCTCTTTTCAACTTGTAAAAGCTTTTGCTTCATAGGGCGGGAGGTTTGGTTTAGATTTATAAAAGTCATTGCATTGCACAGTTATTCTTATAATGCCCCTAATTTCCAAGTAGTTTTGCTAAGCAAAACAGCATAAACAGTTTTTGTGTGAAACGTGGAAATAAGCAAAGAAGCAGAACTAACTATTACTGGGATAGACTAATTTAAGATTAGAAAAGGAAATTGCAAACAGAAATTAAGGTATACAGCAAGGGAAATTGGCACAACACCGTATGAACATCTTGATGAAAATAAAACCGCCCAAATAACTGCAGAGTGATATCTGATTATCTTTTTTTTTTTTACTCACTGTAGGCTGTGGGGGTGCCAGCCCTTGCAAGAAGATGTAACTTTTCCCAAGAGGAAAGAAGGAAAGAAGGTGAAGGATTCTGGAGGTCCAGGAGAAGGAAAGGCATTTTTCTTCAAATCCTACAGTGCTAAAATTAACACTAAAATTCACACTTCGCTTCAGAAACCAAAGCTGGATTTCATCTGTGGTCTCTTTGCAGAGACTTGTGTTGCCATGCCATTAACCACACGTGGCAGAGCTGAGAAGTCTGGGAAGATACTGATTTTAATCGAGTTACCTGGAAAACTCAGCGTAGAAGGTGACTTTACCTTGAGGTGACAGAGCTAAACCAGATACCTTAGACGCTGTCACACAGAGACAACTTAATGTCAGTGTGTGCCTTAAAGCAGTGGAGGTTATGTGGGCAATTTGACACAGGCATACCCGACATTCTTCCCAAATTGGAGTGAAAGACCAGCTTGTGATTTATACAAAGGGGAGACAAAGCTGCACAAAGGCCAGGGGCAGGAAAGAGATCAAAGTTCTTAAACAGAACAAGCTATCCTTATCAGATTGAGACTTATTTTTTTCATTTCAGGAGTCATTTAAAATATTAATTTCCAGCAAAAAAAATATTGTCAGAATCATATTCCTAGAAAAAAAATGAAACCCTGGATTAAAGACACTTCAGTTTTCTTGCCTTTTTTGTTTGGTTGATTTCCTTTATCACTTTTCCTCTTCTTTCACTTTTTCAGTGGCAAAATAAAAAGATTCTGAGAGAGAGAGAAAAAGATAAAATGTCAAGCAGCCACAAAGAAACCTGAACATCTGTACAAATGCTGGTGAAATATTTTGAATTGATAAGCTGTTTATGCTCTATGCAATGGTCTTCAAAATTAAAACATTGTTAAGGATAATTTTTCTACTATCATTACTTCACAAGCCCTAAAGTAACACTCCAAGTTTTACCAAGCATTTCTGACATTTCAGATTTTCCAAACTGCACTTGAATAAAATCATAGTAATAACAGTTTAAATGAACAATAATCCTCTGGATTCAGGTATCACTCAGCATCAGTTTGAAAACAAAGTGTGCAACATGGTTGGTTATTTCTTATTCTCTCTCCAGCTTATCTTTTAAAAGACAACATTTACAGGAGTACAGGGCTTACTGTTTCTTATTCCCGCTTAGTGTCCTATGCTGAATGGCAAGCAGAACAAAACTAGCACTTGCTACTGCCAATCCACGGCCAGACACAGCTAAAGACAGTAATTTCCAGGGTTGATAAGCAGGGTTTATTTCTTTAAACAGCTAAATTTCTTACATTTGTGTTTTCCTTAGGAGTTTTTTAGTTCAGCCTTGTTCTGAGGTTTTCACTTAAAGCTTGAGCCTCACAAATATTGCTATTTCTGAGAACTCCACACTCATTCTAGGACTGTGATTCTGTTAATTCTCTCCAGGCTGCTGGAAAGACAAGGTAGAACAGCAATCAGTCAGAAAGACACACTTATTTTCATCTCTCAAGCAGCTGATATCTGAGAAGAGCATCTCAGTGAGGCCCTGAGGGCAACAAGGACTTTGATTTACTCCAGAAACTGCTTTCTTAGACAAGTTGCTCTCTTGGCAAAATTTAGAACAAATTCTTGGACTATAAAGGCTCAGGGAAGGTTTTGACTTCCTGCCTCACTCGAACAAATGTTGTTTGCACTGTATTTTTTGTCACCCCCTCCCCCCCCACATCAACAACACTTAATATTTCCTGATGGCATGTCAGTATGTTGCATGTTTAAAGCCTTCATTGTTCATAATATCAATAATTATTATACAAACACAATATTGAAGAATTATTTCAAATCCTCATTAACTCCAGTACTAACAGGAAGAGGAAACTAGGGCAGGAAAAACCTGCAATTACTGTTATGCATTCCCTGTAACATCAGTCACACCGCATCAGTACACTGTCTTCCTTGTTCTTCATCTCTCTGCAGCTCGGATATCCTCTGGCAGAGCCAGCTCGGAGAACAAAAGCTGGATCAGACATTTGTACGAATAAGAATAGTATCTAATATTACACTAGCTAATGAAAAATGTCCAAAGATATCAACTGTCACGCTTCCAGGGGATAAACTGATCACCAACTGAGGTCAAGAAAAGAATAGCTTCCCCACCCTCACCCGCACAACACTTCAATGTAATTACAGTGGGAACAAAATGAGCATTTAAGCCTTTTTTTGAAACAGCCACGACTGGAAGCACTGGAAAGAAAACACTTGACCAGACAACTCACTCGCCTCAAAAATTCCTATAGCAGTATGAACAATAGAGACGGTAGCAATCCAGACCAAGGTAATAGCGGAGTTTTGGCTTTCCTCTTGAAATGCTGGCGGATGAGCCACGTATGGCTGTTTGCTGCAGTTCATGCCAACACCTTAATGAGCGTCTGTTAAGGTACTACAGTTACTCACAGCATATTGTCTGCATATCCACCAAGGACCCATATTACAGTGCTGCAGACGTTGTTTAATTCTAGTTGTCCTAATCGCTGGTCCTGCAAGGTCAAACTGCCTTCCTTAAGACCAGCAGTACTTCCTAAATCAACTCGAACGCATTAAAGTCCACTACTCAACAAGACAGTAATACACACTCTCAGAGGCGCAGGTACAACTCGGCGCAGCTAGTCTCTCTCTACACGTCCCTTTTATCTTTGTTGAGTCAATATTAAATACTCCTCTGAGTAGCTAGTTCTGTCTCTGCTTTATTTACCAGGCAGAAGAAAGCTTTATCTCCCTGCCAGTGCTGGAGATTTAACCCATAATCAGAGAATTAGGCTTGTCTTTTTATTTCATACAGCATTTTTAATAAGAATAATCATGCAATCACAGTGGAGGTGTAATTTATGAGACGGTGCCTTCTCCTGGAGCCGTGCAAATTCTGAATCAGGAGTAGTTCATACGCATATTAACAACCTGGCTCTCCCTACTTCTTCTATCTATTCCTCTCTGGTAATATCCTTGCCTTCCAGAGTTCACCTTATGTTTATCTGTAAATCCTGGAACATGCACAAAAGGCTGCAGAAGCAATACAGAACTAAAAATGCTGGAAAACCAAACTATCTGCCTTATTTTGACATTCTTTTCACTGTAGCCCTATCTGTAATATTGCAGGAATCAGGCAGATCTGTAGAGAGTGCCTAGCGTTCTTCCCTCTTGAAGGTCAACATTCATTGAAGTAAATATTTTAGGAGAGAAAGGGCAGGTGGGAGAAGATTTAGAGATACAAGAATGAAGGTTCACAATTTAAGTACCCAAGTATAAACAGGCTTTTTAAGGAAGCTCTGAAACGTGTCCCCAGGGAGTTCTGATTCTAGATTCATCTAATATCTTTTGAGAGGTTTTTCCTTGTCAGTCATCCAGAGAATGGGTATGTCTGTGCTGTGTGTCTGGTATGGTCCTACAAGAATGCAGCAGCCACAGTCATACATAGATTAATATTCAGCTTCTAATGTGGCTGAAGGTCGATCCTTTTTTTAATTTGAAAACTAAATCAGTGCCTTAAATCGGTATCGAAAATAAATGAGAAGCAGCGGAGAGCAGGCTTGAGATGCCCACCATGGCCCGAAGCATGGAGAAGGCAGGCAAGAAGGCAATCACATGCTGTCCCCTCCAGAATCTGTGCATCATTTTCAAACCCAGCTTTAGATACAACAAATCACAGTAACACAATCTGGAGGTGACAAATGAATTGGCATAATGTGGCCAGATTCTGTTTAAGGGAAGAAAGGCCAAACTTTCCTAGAAAGCTGGAAGTGAGAGATTACATTTTTAGAAACTAACATAAACCTGAGTTTCCTCAAGTGAAACATGCTGATGTGTCTCAAAGCTTCAACTGGCCTAAACAGCATAAGTAAATACTGTAAGAACAAGATTTTTTTGATTTTTTTTAACAGCCTCCTTTATGACCAAATCTAATCTGTAAAGAAATCTGGGTTTATGCCTGTTTCTTTATGTTATGTTTTTATACACAGACTTACATATATGTATATGATGATAGAACTTAACCAGAAAAACTGTTTCCGGCTAGAAATTACTCACTTAATTTCTTCTTACAAGAAAGGATGACTATAAATCTGAGGGTCAGAGAGGGTTTGTTCAAACTGAAATCAAATGATGGCTCCTATGTGTAAGTACAGAGGTGTGCAAGAAAACTGCGGATCTCTAAGAAGCAATAAAGCAATCTAGGTAGACCATCTGTATTTCCTAGTCTCTATATTTATATACTGGAAGACTCTGAACTGGAAATCCAGTATTTTAGTTTACAAAAAGCACACTAGTTTTATAACTTTTTGATTAATATGCATATCGCACACAAAGAAGTATTACCAGGTGCCCCGGGTGAGTGCTGTCTGCTGCCATAGACTAAACCCCACGCCTTTTCCTGTTAAAACCTACACAAACACACAAATGGGAACAATAGATTAGTCAACCAAATCAAGCTTTCCCAAGCCAGCGCACAGCTGATGGCTGACTGTTTGCAAGGAGATGAACTGGATTTAAAGCATCAGCATGGGGAAGGCAAGAGACAAGAGCTGGGCCAGGGACTATGGTAACCACTGGCTCTACCCTATCATGAAATAGGTAACCAGTTACACAGAAAAGGAGGTGCTCTGTCCCTAAAAGGCAATTACTGAAGACGATTGTATAGGATGACTTCCAACAGAAGTCAACACTGACTTGTGGCTTAATTTCCCATTGCAGACCACAGCACAGAGGTGTGCGTGGCAGCCACGGGTGCTGGCTCGTGTACTGAGGGCAGGATAAATAAGCCAGGCCAGAGCTTTTGTTGTCCCCGGTCAGTTCCTTTGGTGGCTAAGCAGAGCAGGGCAAGTATCTCAGGTGAGACTGTCACCACTTTCCTTTGCCTGGGCAAATAAAAAGATTCATGGAAACAAAGTAGCCCCTTCACCAAGTTTGGGGAAGGAAAATAAGGAAAAATGAAAAGAAAAAAAAAAGGAAATAAATATTTCATCTGTTCCTGTGCTTGTCCAACTTTCCCCATGCTATTCCAGTTTCAGGTTTCAATCCACTTGTACGTTAGTTAACAGGAAAAAAGAGACTATACCACATTGTTAGCCAAAAAGACATCACCGCCTCTGGAAACTTTCAGAGGGTGATATTCCAAGTTAGGTACAATTCACTGGTCCTAAATTAGGATCTTGGGCTCTCTGGATAGTCACTGGGAAGAGACACAGGTGCTTCTAGAAGGTTGCACCTGCACTGGATGTCTGAAGAAGACAGTGGGAGTACATCTCAGATTGCTATTATGCAGTCAGTAGCTTCCTGTCCCTCATTTAATGTGGAGGTTTTCTGCAGTGGGAACAGAGGGATTTCAGGCAGGACACCACAGCTCAGGATGCACGTGCTTTTTCTTAGTGGCAGCAGTCAGCTGTAGGTGCTGGTATACTTATTGGCTGCTGCATTCATATCCAGGCAGGCTGGAGCTCTCAGATCTCACTTTACTGAACTAATTCAGATTATGGCAAAACTTGGTAGCTGGGAGCCAAATTCTCAGTTCAGATCATCAATTACAGATCAGCCACTGTCCTATAGAGAAGGGATGGAAGAGATTGAGAATGAGTCTTTTTACTCAGTTCCAGTTTGTCTTCCCCATTTTACCTCCTGCTGTAGGAGAGGTTACAAACAAGAGTTGCGCCTAGTTCGGTACACTGAGACAGGACTTCAGATGCTCTGAAGCAAAAACAGACCAATCTGAGAGCTGCGATAGCTTTGAGGAAATCTACATTCAGTCGGGCACACCTAAATGTAAAAACATGAAGAGGCTGTGGCTTCCTTGCTGTCTGGGTTTCCTAAGGAAGGGTGGACCCATTTCCAGATAGCGTGGACTTGGGTGGAGGGAAGGGGGAAGACATGAACAGCAACAACATCTGACATGAACCTTTGCTCTCCTGATCTTAAAATACAACAATGTGAAACCAGAGCAAGTGTGAAAGCTGAGGACTCCAGCAGGGTTTCACATCAATCAGGCTTTTCAGGCTCAAGTGTATCAAAAAGCAGGAGTGAGACAGTAAATGTTAGATGTCAGGATGATTTCAGAGCTCTTGCATAGTCAGAAGACAAAACAGGTTTCAGTCCACAGCCCTTAGATCTCCAGTCCACCTCAGAAGCTCGTGCTCCCCCTGCCCCGTTCCCAGGTGGCAGAGGAGGTTACAATACAAACAATAGTGATCTTTGGGGAAAGGCCACTTAAATAAATGAATCCCACCAGCTCTCCTCTGCTGACAAGGGGCTCCAACAAGGCTGTACACAAGCAGCAGGGGCTCCTGCGGTGGCACGGCCTCTTTGCACGCAGCAGCGACTGCCAGGATTTGAGGAACGCAAGCACCAGGAGGGAGCTGCTCCCGGTTGCCCAAAGAGGGGGGAAAAACTTGCAGAGTAGCACAATGACAACGGACAAAAGGCAAATTTAGACCTAATATCAGACAGATAAATTGCTGGGGGTTCTTATGACTGGAGACTAATCCTTAGGGATTGCCTGGCCCAGTGCCCCCCCTGCTGCATTGGCCACCACACCTGCTCGGCTGCTTGAGATCAATCACTCCCTCGTGGTCAGAGAACGAGGCGAGATATAATAGCAGGTCTTATTCAAGCTCTGTGTCTGGGAACATAAGCTTAAAAAGCGGGCACACAATAGCATAATTGTAGCCCCTCTGAACTGGTTGGCCCCTTGCAGTATGAAAACCAGCTCTCCTCCTTTAGGATTCGCGTTCAGACACTGCAGGGAAACCAGAGCTGAGCTCGAAAGGAGAAACTGAAGACAGAACGAAGGTGGACGTAGTCTTGAAGGAAGGGTTGTGAAAAGGGCAAGTGAGATGTGGGGCACGTGTATACAAACTCGCTAGCAACAAAGTATATTGGGCTTTTGGTTTATTGTTATAAGTCAAGTGTTTTGTCTTCCTCCCCCGAGTTGTTTCAAGCAGTTTTAAAGCTAGCTGTAGGTACTTTGAATCATCTATGCATCCAGGCCTAGCATTTTGAATTTATTATTTTAAAGGCATCATGAAATACAGTCATGAAGTACTAAAAATGGTAAATGAACGCAGAGTTTATATGTCCCTACAGTACTGGACCATTTATAAAAATTCTGAAGTAATGATAAAATCAAACATCGCTTTATAATAATAAGAGTTTAAGACTGGGGCATATTATTCTAGATTTTATATATTTAAAATAAATATTAATTTAAACATGAGAGCATAGTATTTCTTTGAGAGCACCAAAACAGAAACAGATCGGGCCACTTTTTACACTTAACCAGGGTGAAGTGAAAAATTAAACTATCAATATGAATGTCAGTTACTTCCTAGCTACAAAAATCCAAGTATGTATTTGGAAGTATAGATCTCAACCTCCCTCCGCCATTACCTATAACAAGCCAGTATCTGGCAAAGGACGAACAGGCATACTCACATTCTGCTTTCACAGATGGTCCCAGTTTTGAGCTGCTCGATCAGGAGGCAGCTTAGTCTCCATCCAAAGCCCTGACTGGTGACGGCCAAATTTGCTGCACTCATCCACCTGTGAACCTACATCACAGATACCAAGTGGAACACATCAAAGTTATCACACTAAAAACTATTTGGCTGTACTGAGTTACTGGTCATCTTGAACAAGTACCAACAGCAGGTTCATGGAACGCATCCCTTTAAAATACCACTGATTTTAAATGCATAGAAGTTTACAATTCCCTAATTAAACATCAGTCACCGTTTACATTCTATTGTTCGGTACTCTGTTTAGTGCTTATCACTCTGAGACCATAAAAGTTATTGGAGTCTCAAATATTGTTGTTTATGCACCTTTTAAAAACATTTACACCCTCTGTATCATATACAAGAGTATTTCGATGCAAATAAGGATTTGGGGTATGTCTGTCTCCCTCTCCCACTCTGCCTTAACTAGCCTAATTGAAGGTTATATATCTAAGTAAGCCAGTGCACCTACTGAGCTGTCTCAAACTCTTGCATACGGGCTTGAGTATCTTGCAGTTAAAATACATTTGTTTAAGTCCCATATTGCTTCTCAGCTGCAAATGACGAAAATGCCAGATTGAGTAACACTTGAATGACAGTCTTCATTATGACACCTTATTTTGGTATCTTTCCCCAGTGCTGTTATTTCACATATTCAAACTTCTCTGGGAAGTGATACTGTCTAGAGATGCCAGAGGACCGTTTCTTGAATTCTCATTTGACAGCAGCATGCTGTTCACCGGAGACGTATGAAGCTAGGTGGTTTAGAAAGTCCTTATAGAATTGAGAAAGTAGCAGAGCTTACCCCCTGGCAAGCCAGTGTAATCCTAGCATTTTTAAATTTTATGTTGTTTTGCTTAATACTTCTGGAATTAAAGTTTCTTTGTATGAAGATAATGCTACACAAAAGAAGATGAGAGTAAGTGATTATCTGCCATTTACATTACAAAATCCGTAATGCCCATCTTTGTGAAGATTATACTCTGTCAGTCCTATGCCAAATAAAACACCTCCAAATCAGGTAACTACCTACTGCTAGAAATATTCAAACTAATGTCAGTGTAACATAGTACTCTCTTTCTGCACTATTTAGTAGTGTAACACTGCTGTGAACTGTTAAAAAGCTGACATATTATACCCCTTAAATGTAAATAAAACTTCTCTAATAAGAAAGGATTAAAGGGATTGTGCTACACAACTCCACAAACTGTATTTCAGAAACTCAAAAAAAATGGGAATCAACAAAAGTAGAGGAAGGCCCGCTACACGCAGTTTTATGAATACACGAAATAAGGTAACATTGATGTATTAATGTCACAATGAGGTGCATTTGGCAATTAACAGATTCAGTATTATGTCAGGAAAGAAATCAAGAAATCAAGCTATTAGGGCATCTAAGAAAAGCCCTAATGTCAGACGAGATGGAACCCTAACTAAGAACACAGACTAGAAGAAAGGGTGAATAAGGGTCTGGGACAGCTTTGCTGCTATGACAGCCAAGAATTCCAGATTTATCATATTGAAAAGAGCATATATTAGGAAAAAGGTTAGATTTACAGCCATGCCCTATCAAATCACTTGGAAAATATTTGGGACAATACTGTCATATATTATAAAAATAGATATTGAAAACATAAATTTTAAAAACATAGATTGAGAATATATATTTAAAGAGACTTTTTTTTGTTAGAAAAAGTGAGAGAGTATCTAGCCTTGTACTGCAGGATGGCACCGACAGAACTCTCCACTCAAAGCACTGCTAAATCCATCTTTCTGTGCTGTGAATCTTTTGGGTATTGAGTTCCTGTGCCTTCACTTGCCTATTTCTGTTCATTTTTACCTGGACCCTAAGGACATCCCTGAGTTCTGCTTTTGCACATAAACATCTCTCAGAAAATGGATTTAGGGCCAGATATTAAAGCGTATGAGCAATTTTCATGAGAGCCAAGAACTCAGCAGTTGAGATAGCTCTCTTTCTTATACCAACACAGCTCCAATAACTCCAGTTAACTTGCTTTTGATTTACACCATTAAAGCGAGAGTTGAATTACTGTCCCAGTTTCCAGCACACAGTTTTTTCTTGTAACAAAATGAAGAACTTCACCAGTGTGAGAAGGGGAGAAGAGGCATCTGATGCAGTTACTGCCCCAAACGCTGCCATTACAGCAAGGTGATTTCAGGTGACCTGCTGCTAGGGTTGGGTGAGGACAGACAACCTGAGGTGCCACCTTGTTAGTCATCCCAAGCCAAGCTGTCCTCACTTGTCATTCATTTGTTCTGAAAAGGGCTTCAAATATCCATAAACTCAGTAACAATCTTAGTACCTCATCCATATTAAGATTTAAACTATGACATTTCCTATTATTGAATACTATTTTATGCAGAAGACATGTCTTAGGTCAACTTTTTCAGGGTCTGACATTACTCAGTTTATATTTTAGTCATACTGTTTTCCCAGGATCAGGGCACTGTAATATAGTCAGCATTACTAAAGAGTCAGTTATGACTAATTTGCTCCTTTCCTAAGCCATGGAGAAATGTGCTAGAATTGCTATTAAGATAAATCTACAGACAATTTTGGTTAAGGCTTTACAAGGGTTTAAGAAAGTTTGTTTAGGCCTCAAAGCCAAGCCATCCATCTGCTCTAAAGACTCATTGCTGGAAGAGTTCAACTTCTAACACTACCGTCATTGTGAGCAGTCCGCAGCAAGAGAACAAGTGTTACCCCTGCTGCTTGTAAGAAGCCAAATCAGCACCAGTTTTAATTAACTTTAATGGTTTGGGAACTAGATCAACACACATTTTTAAATAACAGAATTTAAATAAAAGCAACAACCAGCTGCTTCTCTGGAGTATGTCTATCCGTTTGCAGGTAAAGGGACATTTATCAAAACCTAAAAAATGGAATCCAAACCCAGGTGGGACACATTACCTTTAATACATCTCAGGAATCAACTGAAAATTATGTGTCTCCAGGAAGCACCTGAGTCTATGCAACCTTCTGAAGTGGAGACCTTAGGAAAAAGACTGGAATATAAGCTGCCAAGTAAAGGGAAACAGCAAAGTCAAGAGTCCTTGGCATGTAAGACTACTTAGTATGTAGAAGTCATAGCACGGTAGTACCTAAAAAATGCAGCCTCTTTAAGCTGTGCACCATCTATTTTACAGACTCTCCAGACCTCAGAGACCTTATTCCGATAAAGTGAGTGAACCGGTGAGATACACAGAGGTGGAATGACTGATGCCAGATGGAAACTGCATACAGAATAAACAGCTGAAGGACAACAACGTTAAAGTGAGGGCAGTTCTGCGATAGCGACACTGGATGTAAATTCAGGAGTCTGCAGAGATCTGTTATGAACTCAGAGACGCTGTTGCCTTTCTTCCAGCCTCTCTCAATTACACAGACTGAGCTTTTTTTTTATGCAAAGGCAAATGTTGTTTCACACTGTGGGAATACGCAATACTTAGTGGTACAGTGTCCCAACTCACCATCGTAAATCAAATGCTAGAGGTATAGGCACTTCAGATATTATTGGCAGAAGTAAAATTTAATATAGCTTGCCAGCATGTGGAAAAAATTTAAGGTCCAATTCAATGAAGTCAGTGTGATTTTGGCCTGAATCACCCATCTGCTACCTATATTAAGCAGTATAACATTCTCTATATAAATAAAATACATTCAATTTCGATCATGTTTGACATTTCTTACCGTGCTAAATTTTTTGTCATTTGTCAACCTGTATTTTTAGAGCTCTCTTGGACTGACTGCCAGGCTCCATCTGGCAAAATCAGAGGTGTTTCTAACCCAAAGCATTTCAAAGCAATTCTCCTGCATTAGTTAAAAAAGACCAAATTTAAGTGATTGCAGGTGACTGTAAAAAGATGGATTTTAATTTTCTTAAAAAACACAAACAATGAAATAGTAACTTAAAAAAACCCTTTATGTTACTATACTGGCTACCTACCCATCTACCAAATACTTTGATTATATATTGAGCATGGTGTAATATTTTAAAGGACTTATTGTAAATGGTCATATCATTTTTTTCAACTAATCACTGTATTACCCACACAATAAATGTGACCGTAATCTGAAAAACATGGTCCCTAAGCACAACACAGACAACTAAGTTATCTGTTAAATGTAATTTTTTTCCCCCCGAGTAAAGTGAATTTGAGAGAGTTGGTCTCAGATGCAAGTCCCATTCCCAGGAAGATTCTTTATTCCTGAAGAAAGCATACTAGCAACCTTAGAGCCACAAAGAGACCACTGTCTTCCCACATAAATTCTCTCTTTCCTCCCTTGGATAATGAAAAAGATGCCACTTTAAAGACTCGCTGCACATACAGGTTACAGTAAAGTCTTTCCTAGACTTTGAAAAGGCCAAAATCTCGTCTGTTGTGTCCCAAGCTACATGTGTCATCACTGCCAGAACAATTACCAAATACTCTGCCCAATTTGCTAAATACCCCAGCATGGATTCTCCATAGAAATAAAGCTCTACATCCTCCAAAGCCAGGACCTTGTCGCTGTACTGAGGAAGCGCCAGCCACTGCCAGTGGTAGGGCCCTTAGCCCAAGTGGGCAGCCTACCAGAGAAGCACCACACTTAACCAACGTGGTGTGCACACATCCAGATCCACTATGTGATCCCAGTGCAAGGGAGCACCTCGGTGACGGCAAATCAGTTAACGGAAATTAGAGTATTCTAGGCTCACCAGCTTCCCTTGGGACTTGGCAATCATCGGCAAGTCTTAGAGAGATGTCTCAGTAGGATGCAATGGTCCTTGTTAAGATTTCCTGGAGTGGAACAGGATCCCACCTCTGCTCGCCTGCTGCTAGTAGACTGTAAAAACTTAATTATGAATATTTTCTTTTTTCTCTCATGAGTTTTCTGGAGATAGAGTAATGCACAGCCTCATCAGCCTTCAACAGTCACTGGAACCAACTCCTATTCTCTTCCACTCTCCAGGAGTTGCATTGGCTTGGATCTTACAGTCTCTGCATGAGTTGACATAGATGCAGCCCCCCCCCACACACAGTACTACACACGTAAATATTAAACTTATCTATTTCAATGACTGCTCCTTGTCCAGCTAAGTGATTTGGAAAGAATAAAGCAGTTAGCAGGGAGGCAAAGTCACAAAAGGCAAATACAACAGCGACACTGTTCGCTAGCCAAGTATATTAGCTCATTTTACTCTTTTCTAAGAGTACATTACATCACAACTCCTTATCTGCCCTATTTTTTTAACTGTATCAGCTTTTAAGAACATATAAATCATAATGAAAATTCAACATTAATCTTTATTGCTTACCTCACTGTTCTGAAACAGTTATTAATGTAAGCAGTCAAAAGGGGGTTCCTCATACAGCGTGCAGTTGTGGAAAACTGGCTTAGAAAAAAAACTTACTTTTGAGCTCACCAGCTCAAAATGTCCTACGTTCTGCAGATGCGTTAGGTGGGGACCTCCCCTAAGGCCCATGTCTCACAGGCACAGCTGTGAATGACAGCTGATGTGACTGGCACTACATAAGCATTACACACTGCTTTGGCAAGGCCCGAGTGCAGGTCAATTAAACTATCATAACATCGTTCTTATTCCAGGACAATTTATTGCTTAGCGTGTTACATACACCCCTCACAGAAACTGCACTCAAGCAGGTGCAATGATCAGGAAGAAAGTTGGACAAAAGCAACAGTGCAGTTTATTTATTATCCCTTTTAATTTCTTTCGATTCTAGAAAGTCTTAGCTCTTTATAATTAATGGCCTCTGGTGCGCAGAAAATCCTTGACTTGCTCTCATTACAAACATTTAGAAAGAATCTGGCTCTAAATTGAGTTTTAAAAGAACTGAAAGTGAATTTTATTTTACATCTAAGAAAGAATGCTGCTCTTCTGACACCATGTAAAACCTTTTTAGCTTTTTCTGTGCAGTTCAACCTCATATTCTGTTCCAGACACTGGGATATATAAGCACTAACATCGCTACTCCCAGACAAACCAAAGCAGTTTGTCATACGTTACCCATCTTCTACGTCCCTTCAACATGAACATTAGAACAGAAAAAGCCAGGCTGTTCCTCCAGTGATTCGTAACACACCAAATACGTGATATCACATCAGTCCATGAAATCTACCTTCTGTTATCTGTGTATGGTAAATCAACATAATCAGCATAACCAAATGATTACATGAAGAGAGATTTGGCCTTAAGGTGCATAGCAATTATGACATACTACACAGCTCCAGCTTTCAAATGCGCTCTCCCTGAACGATGAGACCAGCAAGTATTCCCATGACTAAACCGTAGCTGTCATTTGACTAAACCCCGTAGTTACACAAACACAATGTCTGAAAGCCAATGTCTTGGTTACATGGTTTAGTTCTGTATTTGTAACTACATTGTGGAACTTCTCTGGGTAAGAAAACTCAGAACACAGTATTTTAATTTACGTATTTGAACCTTTTGAATTGACTTAATCTGATACTACAGACAGTAAGTCTAGAACATGTGCATGAATTATGTCCTTCTCCACAGCAGATTTACTTCTAATTTCCATACTTAGTGGGAAGAAGTTCCATATTGCAAGGCACTTCATGCTCAATTTTATAATTCCTGATTTTATATACATACATATGTCATACACAGGAATTATACTTTTCTTGTCATCACTGAGAAGTAAATAATGGTCACTTACTCGTTTCCACCCACATTCTCTGGTATCTAATGGTAAGTCTACAGAGTAACTGCCTGAAAGGGCAGTTTAAATGTGTTACCGCACTATATACGCAGACACGCAACAATGGGAGTGCGAGTGCTGTTGACCTAAAGAACTTTTCTTTAGATTTTGTTAGGGTAAATAGTTAAAAATATTCCCCAAACAGGCTACCCTGCAGAGCTAGTCTTTCAGTCAATCCTGAATGAACACACTTATAGTCCTGCCGCTGATCAAGGCGCACACAAGCCTGCCAAAGCAGCAGTAAAGGTAATTGATGTACTCTGAAAACACGGCGATCTCACTTCACCCCAAACATTACCAATCTGGCAAGCCCCGGCTTCAGGGAAGGGAGAGTTACTTTGTAATGCTTTATTTCTTGAGATGGTTTATAGGGTGAATTCAAACCCTCATGCCCTGGGACAAAAACTAAATTAAGTATAATCCAGTTTATGAGTTACAGCAAAAAAACATTCTGGACAACATCAGGTTTTACCACATGTAACGGCTTTATGAAATGTATAAATGTTACTTCTTTATAAAATACATTTTTCATTCCAAAATGCAAATTATAATTCATATTTATTCAGGACTTTCCTTTTTAGCATTTTAAACTTATTTTAAAAGAAAGACACAGGATTGCCAAATTAAAGATTTCTTATAGTGTTTTTATTAACAAACTTTCATTGGAAAGTTCTGGGCGCATTAACATAGGAGGCACATTGGCTTCGATGTTTGGCATTTGACAGTCAACAGAATTGCACTTCACTGCGATAGCCTTGCTACAACAGTGTGAATTTTCACGGCAACCCTCGTAGCGAGCCTCTCTCACTGACCTATTCAGCAGATGTTTTTTATCATTTTGGTCAGCCTTCAAAACCCGGTCATTCTGCAAAGAACGCTGATCTATCCTGCTCTCAGCTTTCTTTTTCTGCTTTGACAGAGAGGCTTTCTTGCTTTCAACCCCGTTCGCTTCTGTACCACCCTTTTCATCACACTTGTCTGTCTGCTGACAGAATCCCTTTTGGTTATTTGATACACTGTTCTCACATTCAGAGCAATGCACTATTAGAGGTCCTGCGTTTCGGCAGAGAAACTGTGAGGAGCTCATCACCTTTGGAAGAGTTCTTACATTTTCCTCTGGGTTTTGATGAGCATGTGAATCTGTCCTATTTATTCTTTGATGTGCCTGAAACTGCTGCACGGACTGGAGGAAAAAATTTTTAGGCAGAGAGTTCTGCGTCATCGTTCTTTTGAGCCTTCCTTGAAGGCAACTGCAGTGGAGGACATGCGGGACTGGGTGCACGTAACCTTCGGCGGCTTGCTGTAAAGCGTTTATAGGAGCTACAGAGCTTTGGATCTGTACAGTTCCCGACGGAGGAGAACACTGGTAACAGAAGGTATCACTTAACTGTTGACATGAGTGCGGACTCCACTTCACTGCCACTTGCTTATAGGCATCAGGACAGCTACACTGCCTGTTCTGAGAGAAAACTGGGCATATGGCGTGTTGGTCAATAGATGTCTGCAGCACAGCTGAACTAGCAACGTTTTTTATGCTTTTACTCACTTCGCTATTATAGGCTGAATGCATAGGCATACATGTGTTTTGGGGCCTGCTACTGAAGAGCTCTGAGCAGATATGAGTTTCTTCATAAGTCACTTTCTCTGCAGGGTTACAGATACCGGTTTGTGACGCCAGAGGCTCGAGCTCATAGTGCTCATGCTCCATTTCTGGTTTTTGACTTCTGGAGTCCAGCTGATATTTGCTAACAGAATGTGATTTATTTTGACCTCTGCCTCCTTGGGCTCCTGAAAACGTCTGAGAGAAGGCATTGCACCGCAATTTTTTTGGTAGTGGGATCTGGCCACAAGTGCCCTGGGGTCCAAGGCATCGGCACATGCACTGGAAGAAGAATGTTGCGAAAGTCCAACTAATGCACATTATAAGCATCATAAAAGTACCAAGCTGCGTGTATGCCAACACTGTAGAGGGCATCATCATGGCTCCAGCTACAAATGTAGTCAATGCAGCCATCGCAATAGCAGAACCCATACGGCTTAAAGAAAAAATTACTTTTCCCTCTCGGTCAGGGTCAGGGGCTAAGCGATAAGCCACTCCATAATGAACAGCAAAGTCTACAGATAAGCCAACAGCCACCGAAATAGTGACAGATTCTAACACATTTAGCTCCCATCCAAGAAGAACCAGAGAACCTACAGTGACAAAAATAGTTCCAGCTATTGAAACTATTGCATAAAGGCTTATAATGATATTCCAAGTTGTAAGAAGCATTACACTAAATGCAACAGCAACTGAAAGACCCATGGCAATCAGAGTACCATCAGAAAGACTGTCCTGAAGATCATAAAATTCAAGGTTACTCACAAACCAACCATTGCTAAGACCTTCAGGAGCAGAACTAAGCTCGCTTGAAATCCAGGAGTCCACCTCTTTGTAGAACTGATGCATTTTCTCATAAGCTAGCGTGAAGAGGTAGGTGCTTTGGAACTCCAACACCACTGCCCTGATGGTGTCATTTAAGTCAAAGCGAGGCCCTGGGGTTTTACTATCTAAATGGTACCCTGTGCTTCTTTCTAGCTCCATTATAGCTCTCTTGATACACAATTCAAAAACTTCTTGTTTGTATGGAAAGCTCCAGTGGCTGCAGCAGGGGTAAAGAGATGGCTCATCACAGTCTTGATTTTCCATCCACTGCTTAAATGTTTCAATAAAGCAGCTTGTGAAGTCTTGTTCTTCAGTCTGATAATAAAATGTTTGATTTCTTAACTTCTGACAGAAACGTAAAATCCAAACCTGTGAAGCTGGGCTAGCGATGTTAAAACTGCTATCTAGTTGCAGCTTTCCTTTACTTTTAGGGTTTAAAGGATCACCATTATCCTTGGGTGTGACACCCCAGATTACTGTAATTGGCATGTGGAGCTCTTCTCCATGGTGGACACGTTCAAACATAAAAAGCTTTTTGTATTCTGCATCATATCGTTCAAATGGGTGAGAAGACCTAAATACCTGAAACTCAGAGAGCTCCAATGACGGCAATTTCATCTTTGGATTTACACACACAATATATGCTCCACCAATTGTTAAGGCAAGGAACCAGAAAAGCCAAATGTATCGAAATTTGATAACAATGCATGGCAAAACTTTTTCAAAAAATATCCTGGATGCTTCTGAAACTGAAAAAATAATCTTGTGGAACATTTGGCACAACGCTGTCCAGCAGGTTTTGTTGCTGTATACCCTCTGCTGAGGTTTCTTAAAGCAACTGAAAATATTGAGAAGATACCGTTCATGTAAAACAACTACAGCAGGTAGCCATGTAACCATCAAAACATAATTCACCAAAATGGCAGTGCCGGCATAAACACCGAAACACCTGATTGCTGTGATATTGCTGACATAATTAGCATAGAAGGCAGCAGCGGTAGTAAAACTCGTGACAAACATGGAAAGAGCAGCATGCTGCAATGTGATGCTCACTGTCTCAGAGGTTCCAGCATGAGGTTTATCAAATTTTGTGTAGTTCCAAACATCACATAAGACAAAAGCATCATCCGCTCCAATCCCAACAAGAATAATCAATGCAGTGAGATTCATGAATGGAAAGAACTCAAAATTAAATACTACCCGATATAGAAAATAAGAAATAATCAAGGAACTAATTATTGCAAACATAGTCATCAGCGTGATAAACATGGACTTCGTGTATACACACATAACTAATAAAACAATTACAATGGCAATGGCAGGATACACAGTATCCATCAACAGGTAATCTTGAAACAATCTATGTTTTATTCCAAACTCAATCCCTGTGACGGTTGTTACACCATCAGAAGCATTCCAGTTCTCGAAGTTATCTAGGTAAATACTCATCATGCTTTCCCCTTTCTCAGTAGGAGAGAAAAGCATGCTGTATTTTAAAGCTGGTAAGACGTAGTCAGCTGTCTTTGGGCTTAGAAAATCCTTGTCCACTAGATAGTGAAGGATCTGGTAAACAGCATTGTACTTGGTACATTTGCGAGGCACGTTTGTACACTTGAGTTGGTCCTTCCTTTTGGCATTCATATCCCAGCAGTCTGGCCCCAGGGTTCCATTGTAGTAGTATTTGGCACATGTGCGAAGCAGCTTTAGAGTGTGAGAGACATCCCGCTCTACAATTTTTTGACACGATGACCTGTTGTTCAGAATAGCGATATAGTTGCCCAGTGTCCAGCTGGGACAGCACGAAGCAGCAGTGGCTCTCTGGCAGAGATCACCAAACTGGGAATGGGATCTGATCTGTATAAAGACAGGCAGGGCAAAAAGTCCATTTTAAAGTAATAGTCTGAATTACTAGAAACATTCACCCACAAAAAAAAAAATCCCAGTGATGAAAATTCAGCTTACAGTCCTTTTATGTTAACGTTCTAAATTCCTATTTCCACACACAGTTTTTGATGAGCATCCTCTTACATGCAGCAGACTAAACCAGCAGTAATTCAGTACACAGACTTCTCACAGCAGCATAAAATTGGCAGAAACATTAAGAATATTGCAATTCTATTGTTTGAAGTTGCACTGAGGTTTTTTTCCAGACTGAGGACTGTTAACTCTCTTCTATTAGCTCACACTGTCATCCTGAAAACAAACAATCAGCCATACATCAACGAAGTTTCATTCTGTTTGGAATCACATACTGAAGTTCCTAGAAGAGGCAAGGACTTACCATCCAGAAAGAAAGGACGTGAGAACTTTATGATGCCTTCCATCATCTGACCTCTCTTGTACAACCCTCACTTTATGAGTCTTTTTTACTCTTGTACAGCGGACAGACATTTCCCCCAACCAGGTCAGCCTGCTACCCATGCTCTGCGTGTCCCCGAGTCACGCAGGACTTCCAAGGCAGAAGCACAAGGTAATGCCGCTGTGGCATGAAGCACCCCAATATAAGCTCTGCTGCACAGAGACAGCGGTCATGCCTCTGAATGCTGCACCCACTGAGGGATGAAGTCCCAAGAGTTGAGTCAGGAGTGGAGTGGAGGAAAGTGCAGCAGCAGCAAGGCCAGAGGAGTCACACGGGCAAGCAGGGACCAGTGGCAAGTGTGGACAGGGCACAAAGCCGGGTCATGGGGGAGGACTGCTGTTGTCAGCTCAAGTGACTGCCCAAAGCCCAGGAACTCCTACCAGATGCTTTGCGAAAATGACAGCAATTTTAACATTTTGATCAAGGAATCTCCTTAGCTAAATGAGTGTTAATCCCTTATGTGGATATTCTCACTTCAAGAATATTTCAGACATAGCTGAAGCCAGTAAGAGCACAACTTAGCTAAATCGCCACGATCACCATAGGCAAAATTGAAAATGTCTATAAAACAGAACCGAAACTCTTAAATAACAGTGTTAGATCAGGGAAAATAAGGAATGTAAGTCTTAAAAGCCAGAACTTCTGGCTTGTTATATGTGACAAATTAGAATTAATCCTTCAACTATTTAGATATATGTAAAATTTCAGTCTAAATCAGGTTACATAGAATGAAGACATAATAATACAGTCACATTAATAAAGCCATGTGCTTAAGAGTTTACAGGATTGTGCTGTGAAATCATTATCCATGTATGCTTTAAATTTAGGTGATCTGAAATATACCAATTGACTTTTCTTTTTCTTTTTTTTTTTAAGCAAAATTGCACAGGTTAATTATTAGCAATCCTTCATAATGCAGACAAAAAAATCTGCACTTGGGGATTGTCAAGGCAGTTATAAAAGCTTTAATATGGACTAAATTTTGTCAACCAGTTTCTGAACAATAACAAACTGGCATTCCAAAAACCCAGGATAATTCACATTTGATTGTTTCCAGATAAAAACACTCACTCATGAAAACTCAGGAAAAACTGAACAGCCTACTAAATAAAAGGAAGCACTGGAATAGCATATCTGTATTTTTCATGGCACATCTCCAGTTAATCCGATGAGGATATAATAGGCAAATTGGGAGGAAAGGATTGTATTGTCTTCTCTATGTATTCAAGTTCAAGATAGGACAATGAGGTTTATATGCTGTTCTTCAACACTTGCTGCAGGCCATAAACATTCACTGGTAACTGTTGCCAAAGATAAAGTAACATGAGCTGGCAGCTGGAAATTAGAAATTAAAACCCAAAATTTAGCTCTGGATCACTCATTAAAATGCTACATAAAAAATTAATATATTGTAGCACTGGGCTTTGTTGGTGATCCAAGGGAATTGAAAAGGCCATTTTGTTGTTGCCAGACTTGGTCTGCCACTGGCAACCTTTTAATTTATTTTGGAACAAGTAAGGAACCTAAGCTGCACAACCTGCCACATGCTGTATCTGAGGACAGACTTGCCCGAATGGATCTACGCAGTGACAGAGAATCACAAAGACACTTTTTGGGGGAAGCAGTCCAAAGACATCATTTACCGTCTTTGAAGTTTATTAAATAACTGTTTACAGTTTATAAGGAAAACATTCTGCAATTAACAGGTGAAAGAAAGGGCTCTTCTTATCCAAGCAGTAAAAAATTTGAACACCTCCTGTAGCTATTTTGTATATAATGTCTCCATGAAGATTATAGGACTACCATATGCTAAACAGCTGCAGGATGAAGCCCCTAAGTGTCAGTAAAATATATAGTTAAAGTAGTTATCAGCAGATGGGAATACTATTAACACATAGGGGATATATTGTTAGCTCATACTAAAGCAAATAATAGTTGGTGCTGAAATCCTGCTTATCACGGGAAAAATACATAAATTCCATTTGAATTTCCAGAAAATAATGTCTGATTTTCCTGCCTTTGAATAGAGAAAGCTTTGCCACCTACTTCAACAGAATTCTGGCCCTAAACAAGCATGAATTCAAACAACAAAAGTAACTACAGCCAGGAGAGCCTGTAAGACCAGAAGGTCACTAAAGTCATCAATTTCTTCTGATAGCTGCAGTGCAAGTCGGCATCCTCTCTAGGGACTGGCTGCTAAGTTCTGCTAGCAGCCAGAGGTGGGGTATATTGCAGCACTTCGTGACTTCTAAAAAGTGTCAGAAGTGCTTAGAAATGGTTAGTGTTAGAATCGTTTAGACATGCTATTTGTAAGTAACAAGCATTAAAAAAAGATAAAATAATGAAAAAGGCTTCAGCCCTTTCTGAGCCCTGAGTATCTGATTTTTATTATTATAAATTTACATACATGGAGCAGCAATAATTGCAAAACCTAACCATTTCAGTTTGTTTTGTCTACTAACTAGCTAAAAATCAATGCTGCTATCATGATGCTCTGTCGTTCTGCTCAGCTGAGATGTTTACTATATTCTTAAATAAATACCAAAATTACACAAAAGATCCACAGAAACATTATCTGCATCAATAGTCTTTACAAATATCTACACAACTGTGGGTGTAGCTGAAATAGCCACCATTTAATTTTCTGAAGTGTTCGTATTTCAAAGGAATAGCTATTTTTATGGATACAAGATGTGTGATGCTTGTTTTTTGAAGTAAAGTAGTTTCATCCTTCCCTCAGAAAGTAAAGCAGTATTTGAAATAGTACATTACTATCAAAGTGTGCATATAGAGAGGAAAAAAAGAAAAATTCCTCAGGACTAATGCAACCATTACAAAGATTATTCTTCGAAGGCAATTAACTGTCTTTATTCTATTATACAGAAATATTTTTCCTTTTTTATCCAGACTGCATTGCTTTGCAATGACCTATACTACCTGGGATTTACCTGCATCAGCTGTCTATGTGACTAAACTTCTACAGCTAAATGCAGAGATTAGCATCTCCTCCCTAACTCTCCATTTTTACTCCTGTAAAAGGTTATCCTCTCTCCCCTGTATCTTCTGATTGAACTAGTGATACGATTACTCCCTAGCACAGTTCATTCAAAACTGAGCTGGGTTAGGTTAAATACTGTAGTTTGCTCACCTGCCTCATTCTGATTGAAAGAGATAAAGGGTAATCACATGAGCCATCCTGTCAGTGCAATAATCTCTGATGGGGAAATAAGGAACATTTCATGAGCATGTGAGGACAAAACCCACTTACACCAACAGAGGCCAACCAGGCCAAAATGCCTCTCAGACTGCCAAGGGAGACTAATTATAAAATGTTTCACTACGGCTCAACTTTTTAAGCAAGCAAGTGCCAGCTGCTAGGGAAAACAGTTTGGGAATTCACTGAATTAACACAGTTGTCTAAAAGGCAATGATAAACAAATCTAATAATGAAAATATTCCTCATGAAATAAATGTGGTATAATATGAAGTTAATGGTTTATGATTATTTTTGTTTTAGAGAAGAAAAATTTGGAAATAAACAGATTGTTATTAATAGAAGAAAACCATATTGCTTTATTTCCATACGAAGTCACCAGTACACAAAAATGTATGGTTACTCAGCAGTTCAAAGGAAAAAAAAGTGTTCATTTCCAGCAAGTGACAAGCTGGTATTTTACAAATGTACCATCTGAATGCTTAGTTTATTTTAGCCTATGTCAGTTAAATTCCATCAGTTGAAATCGGATATCGATTTCAATCGGAGTGCTAAATTATCTTCTAAACATGCAAAAGAATCTATGGCAGTCTCTGAAGCTGGCTATTACAATGGTTCCTTTGACTATGCAAGGTACTGAGTACAAAGAAAGCCAAGAAAAACTACAACAGGGACAGACAGACAAGGCCAAAATGTCTTCTTTCATTTTGTCAGTTTTAAAGAGAAAATTAATACTACTCTGAAAGTACCACTATCCACATCTAATTAATTTGGCTGTATTTCTAGCTACTGCATCTATATTCCTTTGATGTCCACCTGCTAACCTATTCTCTTTTGACCTAAAAAACCCAAACCAAAACAAAAAACACCTGAGTGACCCTCTGTCTGTCAGAGAAAACTGCTTATGCTAAGAGGATGCAGCCAGTTCACCTGAAGATAAAAAAGCAAGAAAAATGGAATTGTTTGCTGGGAAACAAGAAGAAAAAAACCTGGAATAATATTCTAAGAGGAAACACACAGCAAAAATTAAGATACTCCTTTCTGCAAAGAAACTCTACAGCCATCCTCCTCCACCCAATTCTGGATGGCATCAGCAGCAAAAACAAATAAATTCCCCTATATAAGCTGATTGTAGAAACTGAAAGTTGATTTTTAACTTCGTCTGCATGCTGACTGACCATTTGAAAAGGATGTGAACAACGTGAACTCCTCTTATATGCTACTGGATGGCAACGGGCAGCAAAATGAAGTTCCAAATACATGCTTCATATCTGCAAGTTAAACAAATTAAACACCATCTTTACTTACCCTCAAGTTATCTACATTGCACATTGACTTAATTGCATTCAAATTCCATAAATTCTCTCCTTCTGTTGATGTAAACACCACTCGTGAATAGCGATCACCTGAAATTACAGGAGGGGGTTTTTATAGATTATTTGGGTGCGTCTGGTATCAAAGACTGAGGCAAAATCCCACCATTCAAATGACACAGATTAAATCTTTGTCAGGTCATGGGAATCCACCTCCTTTTCAAGATGAGGTATTTATCTGTAAGACTCAGTCCACATTAAAGTTTCAGTTTCCTTAAAGTGCTTATAGTAAATAGGCATCTTCTATATTATATACCACTTAGAAGCTCTACAGACTTCTATTCAAGCAAACCATCTTCTGAAATATGACAAACAAATAAAAATCAAAAGATCTAATCAGCAAACTATGAAATTCTTGGCACAGCATAATGGCAGTGCACAGATAATAGTAATCAAAGGCTGATTTAGTAAGTCATTTGGGAATATAAATAATAATTATAAAGCTGTTTCTACAAGAATGTTTTCGCTTTAGAAGCAAATGACTGCAGTGGAAATTGTTGTGATATCCTTCAGGCCATTTTTAAGAATTCTACAGTTTAGACACATACAGCTTAAATTACAAATTAAATCACACTTATTAGAAGACAGCTTTTAGGAAAGGAAATAATTACTTAGTGGCAGTGAGATCTTTATGCATAGCTAAGGAAGGAAACATACATTCAAGCAGAAATATAGGGTACTGCATAATGCAATATAGTACTTTGGAGTATTGTAATTAATGTGATGTTTCTTAACCCAAAAACCAAAAGGCTGATTTTTTCCCACTGCTGTGAACGTGCAGAATTTTTGCCTTTCACAAGACTGTAATGAAAAGACGCAGAGGTAGTGCTTTATGATCTCTGACCGTGCCTTCGGATCGGGGAAACTGAAATCCTGAAGCAGACAAAGGAATGACAAATATGGGTCAAGAGGAAATCAACTGTTTTCTTTACATAACGGACGGGCAAACTTTCCCATAGAAGCACAGTTCCTTCATGACTGCCACAACTGAGACTATGCAGAAACAGTAGTGGAAAGAATGAGAGTGAGACTATGCAGAAACAGCAGCAGGATAAGAGGAGTTAATTCTGCTTCAAGCTGTAGTTAATGCTCAGTAGAGTTTTGAGTACATTTCCTCTTCCTTACACGAGATCTGCTCCATCTAATTTGGTTCTGCTCACAGGAGCAGAAATGACAACCTTGCTCACATCCTCTCACTTAGATGTAAGATCATACTGTAATCAGGGGAAAAGAAAATAAAAAAAACGTAAATCTGTTTTTCACCCCAGTTTTTACTCAGTTTTTACTTGCTCTCTCAGATCAAGTAAAATAAACAAATAATTTCACAATTATGTTTTTGTGCTCTGTTATCAGTCCTCACATATTGAAGTAGCTGCAAAAGAGCCCAGGTCATTATATGAATAAAGGCAAGATCTACATCTTGCTCTCTGCCAGAACAGGACTTATCAAAGTTTTGCAGTATGCCTTGTAAAAAGTTAATAAAGACTTCTTTGTCTTTCCTGTCCTCTAGTTTAACTTAGACAGTTTCATAAGCCTTCAGTACTTTAAGGTGGGTTTTGGTTTTTTTTAGTTTTGTTTCTTTGAGAGGGGTGCTTTGTTTGGTATTTTGGGGGGTGTGTGTGTAGATTTTTGTGGGTTTTTTTTCCTCCTCAACCAACCCCTAAATTCTGGGCAAGATATGTCCTGTGCATATCTTTTAGGACATATACAGGAAAAGTATTTTGATTTAGCTCTTTTCAGAGTTAAGTTGATGGCACACATGATACACAACTGCTTCCCTAGTGTGAATTAAGTGGTAACTCTATAGTCATACAGAAAACAGTGCTTTTACAATGATCAGCATTCCCAATAACTAATAAAAATCTTTATAAGAAATGGAACCATTTTAAGCACTTTAAGTTGAGATGCTTCCTGGGAAGAATCGATAGAACACAGCATTTCAGCCCAATTTCTTCAAAGACTTGTTCACACAGAAAGAAGGTACTTATGATGAATATACTAAGCAAAAAATATTTTCCTAATAAGGCATACAATATACAGAAGAGGTCAGAAATCATTCAACTGGCAGAAGGTTTTAGCTTTCCTTACATCATTTCTCCACTTACTTGGAATATCACAGAAAAAGGTATCCTTGTGGAAGTTCCAGTCTGCTTGCCTCTTCTCTCTTTCATAGTGATCATCTGACCATCTGTCATCCTGATGACTAAAACCGAATAAATAGTTTTACTTTACCAAAGCAAAGAGATTGTTAAAAGGAGTATCCAAACAAGCCACACATCTTAACAGCTCTTACATATGAAAAAACCCCATATTTTTACCAATGTGACTCTGGTATTCAAAAACCTAAACATTCATTGAATTTTTTGTTATTATAGACTTCAAAGGAAACTACATTGAGACCAGTACTGAAAATTCCCATAATTCAAAGAGATGACTAAAATGATATGTTCCTTTAAAGAGCTTGTGCTGGGAAATATCTAGTTCTCTCTGAAAGGCCTTAAGAATTGTAGAAGACCAGATTCAATATTTATATGAAATCAGTGGCAGTATATATAACTTCAAAGGGTTTTAAAGCAAGTGCTATGTACACACACAAAAAAAACCCAATAAAATGCATTTTAATACATACCTTTTAGCCTGTTCATCTGCATATTTGAAAGGATAGTTTGCAAGCGTTGCTTTGTAGCCTGTGTTTTTCACCATATTATTCCATGTGACCAATCTCTGTCCTATGGCTGTCCCTCTTGGTTCAAAACCCTAAGACAGAGCATTACAAAATTCCATTAATACTTTTCATTCTTTAGCTCAAACAGGAAAGTGGAAACATGATCAAAGTGATGGATAGTTTCCATTATGAAGCATAGTTTCTCCAGGCATCTACTTTTAAAGGTAAAATGCTTTATGACAGGTCAGACACAATAATGACCAACACAATAGAGTGACAAGGGATTAAGAATTCTTGCACGTACTACTTCTCTCCCTGAGAAGTGATGCTAATGTAGTTTACCAAACGTTCAACACTTCGTTTTCAGAGCAAGGGTGTCCTACAAAGTCCTTTTCTGTATCTCAGTTATCACTCTTTACTGACTAAATATGATTAAAAACCACTCAAGTATATCTTCTCTGTTTCTCCAAGAACAAGGCAGATCTTTAAATACTTTTGAAAGTGACTTTGAAACAATTTTAATAACTTGGCTGTTCTCAAGAAATATACATTACATATAGATATGTACAGATATATGCTACTATAACATAAATAACAATAACTTATAGGAACAGTATATTTTCATTTGAAAATAATAATTTAATACAATATTTTCAATAAAAGTCCTGAAAGCTACTCATGGGTCAGATGGCTCATAAAAAGTAAGAAATGAACACAGTATTTAATAGAATCTGATAAAAATTACTTTCAGTCTTTCAATATGGATATCATTTCATCCCCAGAAGGCACTTAGAATCCCCTTTCCTTTAACAGATCCTGGCCCTCACTCTTTGAAACCTGATTTAGAACGTATGGTCTGTTGTACTCTGCTGTACATCTAAAACTGGGATGAATTTACATTAATCAATGTACAGCAGTTTTGTTGAGGGACATAAGAGCTTTCAATAGCAAAATGCAGAAGGAATTTAAACTAGTAGATAACACTCTCTGATGGCGACTGCATCTTTGTATCACTGTTAGCTGCTCCAATGTCAAGATTTAATACATTTTTATTTTAATTATATGAATTACAAGGCTCTTTACCACCTCATTTCTTTCGTAGATTCATTAGACAGAACTTGCTTCTGCAAGCTGACTACCAATTGAATCTCTCTGGAAATTGATTCCTAAACAGATTCATAGTACAGAGAACCTTTTCAGGCACGTAAAGAGTCAGTTTTTTCCCCTGGGCAGATCTCAGTTTAAGAGGAATGTATACATTTCTGCACTTGCATATGCTGTTTACTGATACCACTGAAAAAACAGCAAGCCAAAAATACTTATTTGACAGTAGAACTGATTAATATTTACCTACCAGCAATGGATCAGAGAAATCTGGAAGATCTGGAACTAATATTCCAACCAGTGCACATACCACTATTAACACAGTACACATGCCCAGGACCACCACGGGCCAGTCGGCTATCAGGGCAGCATAGCTATATGGAGAGGAGCAGAGAAAAAGATGTTACAGAAATAAAAGTTTTGCACAAAATTAAGCCATGATTTTCTAAAGAACCATGTTGAAACACTGACCTTTTTTCTTGTTTTACTTTCAGGAAATTAAGCTAGCTATCACACACGGATGGAAACTGTTTGGAAACAGTTTATTTCTACAATTTTTTTCTTCTTTTAAAGTAAGAAAACACCCCCCCACACACACTTTCTGTTCTTACATAGAAAAGCTTTTAATATCAGACTATTATTTTTCCTTCCCAGGATTCTGACAAAAATGCAGGCTTTATCTTAGATTTTCTTTGGGCTGCTACAGAGGTGATTAACTATGGGCTACTGAAATAGATATTTCTGTTGTTTAGTAAATGTTCAGTATTTAAAACTGGCACAGCAATAATTTACATAAAATGTGTTACATAAAAAATGAAAAAAAATATGTGAAGTGAAAACTGTTGTTTAAGACTAAACATATTTTACATAAATACTTTTTCCTTTACTTTATACGTAACTTTTAACATGGGTATTACCCATGGTTGGGGACCACTAGAAAATAGACATTTTGTTACAAATTTAATGATAGAAAACAACACGGTTTCTTCTTTGAAAGCTTAAGCTTTTTAAAGAATATAGCAGAGAGAGAAAAAATCAGTTTTAAAGTAGAACCCAAAAGAAAACATTTTTCTCTATATATAAAACAGTCATTAAAAACATTACTCAAACCCTATATACTAATGATCCATAAAATCTGTTGTAAATTCAAAGGTGCAAGGGAGTTGCAATGTGATACCTAAATTAATCAGCATTAATTGTTTAATCTTCTAGTATAACACTTATCCTTGGATTTTAACTCCTACTTAATTCTAAATTTTAAGAGTGCAAGAATTTTTACATGCAAATCTAATTTTCATCATTTTCATAAAATATTTTTGTGTTAAATTGACAGAGAAGTATCAGAAAATAAAATGAAAAATAGAAATCTTAATTTCTTTATTTTTCATACAGTAAAGACTTGAATTTGTAGAGTTTATGTTTCAAGGGCACCATTGTCTAATCTTGGGAGCAAAGAGAGTACAGACAGTCCCACAAAGTTTAAAAGGCATTAGAAAAATAATTATAGGCTACGAATTGTTCTATACTGATAGTCTGGGTACACACTAAAAATTGACCAAGAATTATTATTTCCTCCGCAACTCACATGCAACATAACATGAAAGTTCATAGCAGAGCAGTCTCTGTACTTCTTTCTACTGTTTTAAAAGATTATAGTTCTTTTTCAGTTTGAAAGCCACCCGTTATCTAATTCAATTACCAGCTCTACAGAAATTTTCTGCCCCATTGGTAAGAAGGGAGGTAATGCCCAGCTCCTCACTCCAGCAATAGCTTCCCAGTTTTCTAACTGTAAAATCAATGGCAGCGACCAAACTTATTGCTGACTTTCCACAGCATGTGGAAATAGGTATAGTCTAGGGGTCCAAGTACAGGTTTAAGGAGCAAGGAAGTCCAAAGCACTGGGTGTATCTCAATTTCCCATTAGGTAAATGTGGAATAATTCTTACATTCTCACACAAGAGGTTAATTAGCAAAAGCCTGAAAAGCAATCTTAAGTGTAAGTTTTATTAAAGTGAATCACAAAGGGGCAGCTTGCCAAATGAGCAATTGTACAAAGTAGAAGTGAGGGGAAGTAAATGACCTAATAGAATTTTCCTATTTATAGGACTAAATGTTTTCATAAACACCAAGTACTAGATTGACTAGCTATTAGAGACATTTGCTCTGAAGTCATAAAAATTACAACCACAAGATTTATTTTCTTATTCATCACTAGTGCCAGATTTACCCCTTTGATATGTTCTCTCTACACTTCTGTTCTCAGCTGAGCAGCTCTTAAATTGGTTAAATTCTTCAGTCACTAGCTGTGAAAGAAACTATGTCCTAGGTGAAGTGTTTAACATGTTAATAAGCCACGTACAGAGGTGCTTGTTTACACCTGCAAATATGTCCTGTTTCTTGTATCACATGCTGAAATTCAGACAAGCAAAGCTGACCTGGGCTAGAACACAAAAAAGGATTAACCACACTACATTTTAATTTTATTTGTCTGAGCATCATTTGGTGCTGCTGAGGGCTCTGGCTCCAACCAAGTTGCCTATAGCCAGCCTCGATCCCCACCCATCATAAGTGGCTAAACAGATGGCAGTCATTTTATTTTTCACCCATTAAAAAGCCATGAAATGAGTTCAGCTACTTGTCATTTTCTCTATGAAAAGTAAGCCACTGCCCTGACTTAAGATTCTGCGTAAATGACCTCTTGCTGATAATGGCTGAGTACAGGAGGAAAGCACTTAAATCAATTCCTCAGTGAAGGAATCACATTCAGAAAGCACATCCTTAGTGCTAGGCACATCCTTTAGTACTTTCCTAAATCCTGCTTTTTGATGCTTAATTAAAACTACAGTTGCTCAGTGAGCTGGGCATATGGCTACGCTGATACATTGTTGTTGGTTTGTTTTTTTTTTCCTCCAAACTATTCAAGCACTAAATGATGAATTCTCCATAACTATGACACTGACTGAAATCTCTTTTTTATGTCATTTCACACCCTGCTTTCAATCTAGTTGTTAGACTGGGGACACTGCTGTAAGCTGCCTTGTACCATGAAGATACGTATAGTTTTCATTAATGTCTTCCCTTCCGATGTTTTTCACACACCTGAAAAGAGTTTGAGGTTTTGGTGGTGGTTTTTTTTTCATGTTTAAAAAAAATCAAAAATGCTTAGGAGATGCAGTAATTAACTCAATCTATAGTTATCTCACCCATTTAGCACCACAAAAGACTTATTTCAAGCAATTTGCTCCAAGGTGATCTAAGAGCTCAGTTGCTTTCTTAAGAAGTAGAAAGGGAAAAAAAAAAAAGATAGTGCTCCACTTCTCCTCCTCATTTTAAGTTATCGCTTAACACCTGGATAGTTTTAAACTTTTCAATTCAGCACATATATGCAGACATAATCAGGTTAAACCACTACCCACTCTCATATAAAGAGACAGAAACATACCATATATAGTTTCTATATCATAAAGAGGTCAATATGAGCAATATATATTTGGGTTGCTGAATTCTTATTAACAAACAGATTTATGTGACTCAAACCAGATATTTGGCAAACAAGCTTGTGCTTTACTGAAGGCAAATTGTAACTGTTGTTTTCTCTGACCCTGCCATTCTTCAGAGCATATGCAGTCCAAACCTAGTGTTCTTGACTGTGTGGGGTTTCTGGTTTTAGGAAGAAAAAAAAAAATCACGATGAAATTTCTGAACTTTTCTGTCTGGTTGTCTTATCATTATTGATGACACAACTAAGCTGCTTCTCAGACTCACCCTTAATAAAAAAGGTACTGAGTCACGGGGTTTTTATGCTTGTGCAGAAAGTGGATATACATGCAAAGAGAATGGCAGGGACTGTAGTAAAAAAATAACATAAAATATTTGCAAAAAAAACCCCACCTCACTGAAATCTGCACAGATTTTAAAAATTGTGGCCCAGTATACTATCTCCAAAAGCCTATCCAAAAGAAGCTATTTACAGAAAGACTACTTATAGGGAGCACAAGAGTTTGGCCACCATCTCTGGTCTATCCCCTTCCCGGTCCCCCAGGATTCACAGATGTGTGATTAGAGATGTTAAAGAGCTTGTCCCAGGCTCCTGATTTCAGTGTTTGCTTAGGGACCCATCGTAGATCAATTCTTCTAAGTGTTGTTTGAACTTGCTGACGATACTTGCCTCCACAATCTCCTGTGGCAGTTTCAGAAATTCACTACCCGCTGCATAAAGATTACTTTTCGTTTTTAAAAAATCTGTTTTAATTTGATTACCAACTATTTTCCTCGAACATTCCTTGCTCTTGCATTGTGTGGGGAATAACAGTTTTGCCATCACCTTATCTACTGACTTTATGATTCTGCAAACCTCACATGTGTCCGTATTAGACCTTACCTTTTTGGTAACTTGAAAGGTCTGGCTGGCCTAGAAGGAAGAAAAAGAGAGTAATTGAAAATATATGAAATATACATGCACATGCCAATTTGTTTAATTCTTCCCATACATGGATAAGCAGCTAAATTATAAAAATCAGATATCTTAGAAGATGAATTATTTTAAAAGGCATACAATCATATCCAATTGAGGCTTTGCAAACAAGTAATTCAGAAACTAATTACAGCTACAGACAGCTGGGTTTTCAAAAGTGAAATCTTATGCAGCTGATTTTTGGGATTACTATTTAAGAGGCTTGCAGTTTGCAACAAGAGAGCAAATAAACTACCACAATAAAAATTCAGTACCATTGAAAATCATGACAAAGTTTGCATATGATGGAAACACACAACCAAAACACATTGCAATGATGGAAACAGACAACCAAAACAGACAACCAAAACACACTGCAATTCACAAACCTTCTTAATTGTCCTTTGTAATTCAGATACAAAAAAATTTTTGGACATAAGTTCTGTCTTGTCATATTGCAGGAAACAGAATAACAAAAAGGTACCTTTATAAAATAACTTATCTATGCAAGTTTTTGTTATTTGTTAAAAATCTAATACAAACATCATTACCTCGATTACTTTGATCAGGACATCACAAACCCAAATGCAAACTATTCATATCTGCCACTGTTTAGGGAGCACTTCATTTTGTTAGCTATTGGATCAGTAAGTTTCACATAAATCTCACTTTAAAAAAAAATTCCCATAACGAGTCTGTAAGTCCTTTCAAGAATTTCCTGTCTATGACTGCAACGTACAATCACTCCAATGATGGAACCATACTATGGCTTCAGTTAAGTTATGGACTTGTTTTACCATCAAGGACATATTTAATATTGTTTCTTTAAAAAGGTATCAAAACCAACAACTTAAGAAACAGCTGATTGCATAAAATAGATCACTTAGTACTTCTATATTGAGGTCTCCAAAAGAGTTAAGATTTGCATACTTTCACACCATGGGATTTCATAGAATCGTCAACGTTGGAAGGGACCTTTAAGATCATCGATTAACAGCTCCAACTTTGGACTCCTCAGAGATTTTCACAAAAGTTTAAAGCTTAAGTCAGCGCTCAGGAATGAGAGTTTCTGTCCTTTAAAGCATAAGATTCAACACACTGGGTTAAAATTCCAGTCCTGGGGAACCAAAATGTTCTGGCATCATCATCTCAAGGTAGTTGCAGCCGCACCCATGCTAGGTGACGGTACTGCTTAGACTGTATCTATTTCTAACTCCGAGCAACTGTAAAGGTAAAGGGGAAATAATCCACATAAAACAGCCTCTAACACCATGCTCTGTTACACCAAAGAAAAAGTATAATCCAATGCAAACCAGCTCTAAACGCAGTAACAGGCCACTTCAGACATATTCAAAGCCTTGCTAACATGATAGCAAAAGGGTGATAAAAATGTAATTGACAGCATAGAGTAATATACATGTGACCATTACTGTTTTCCCTTTCCTCCGCAGGGAGGATGGAAGAACTAATTAAACTAGCAACGCTAAACACTGATGCTAAGCCCTCTTTTACTCTTCATCTTCATTCATGATGTCTCTCAAGCAACATAGCACATAAATATAACTATGATAGAACATTCCATCAGGAAATATAAAGCTAATATATTTATTTACTCAAGAAATATAAACCCATATTAATTTAACTGTTATAAGAAATAAGAATTGTATAAAAGCGAATTTCTATCGGCAGTAATTCACTGCTGTGAACAGAACTTACAGAACTTACTAAAACTGAATCTGAAGTTAGTAGTAACAGGACTCTGTATGAAGAGAAATGCTTAAACAGACAAGCCCTTTCATGGACTAATTCAGCACTAATACAGCGCACGAGCTGAATGCATGCCTCCATGCCTGTATGACAAAGAGGACAAAGCTAGAGTCAGGTAACAGATTTTTTGTAATTGCAGCATTCACTCTTGGGTTTACAGATTATAGAGAAATACATCCGCATATATTTAATGTTAATACGGTGATTCAAACATGTATTTCTAGATTTTTTTTGTACAGATTTACATTTCCATATACGTTCAGTCACTTGTGAAAGCAAGTGCCATTTTCATCTGTGCCATAATGGACCTCACCATACAACTATGGTACAACCAACAGCCACCCAAGGACAACAACTAGTACAGGTTGCTGTAATTCAGGTTTATACTGATTATATAAAGGTTTATAAGACAATTCAGGTTTACGTTGGCACACAAAATTGCCTTCCATACCCTCGGATGATCATTAGTGTGATTTCCATGACTTTATAAAGGGTTAGCTGGTTCATCCAGAGTGCCATGTCCACATCACTACACAATCCCACAAATACAAGGGTTTGGTTGGACAGTGAGGTACAGAACTGCCACATAATCATCTGAGGTCCTCAAAAAGCTGGTGAAACAAACATTTGTTGGGAAGGACCAATGTGTAATTGATATTGTTCTGGGGACGATGCAGGTACCTTCTCAATGTATCTTCTTGTACATTCACCCTTTCCACAGCTCTCCCAGCATCTTCTGCTGCAAAACCTTAATAAATGTGCACGTTTTAAATCTCTCTTTTCAAACTTCACCCTGTCTTTCATTTATGTCTCTGCAGCCATATGTTGAAACAGATTTCCTTAACAGAATGGAAAATTTTAGACAGAACTTTCAAAAATTAACCGAGGCTAATTTGGTTTATACAAAAGAGGTAAAAATATCAACACGACCCTTCCTCACCCTCCCCCTTTCCCATCAAAACCAAACTACATATCCCTCTGTTTCCTCCACCTGCAAAATATATTCAGTGCTGAACAAATGATGATGATTAAGTTCTTCAAAGTTAGGGAGGGTTAAAGGTCACACCTGCTATCAAACTGTTTTGTTTCGAAAAGCATGCATTAAAAAAACCTGTGTACACTCGGGTGAATTCCAGCAGTGTAACCAATCCCTTGCAGCTGTTGTGATGACTCTATTATATCAGTCAATAGGAAAAGTTATCCCTGAAAACTATGCCCAAAAAATTCTTTAGTTATGCTCTAAAATACAGAAATGCATGGCAAAACCAGATCTGTCCCACTTAATTAACACAACTGTGTCTAATTTTTTTAAGTATTATACTTCCAGTTAGCCAGCTTAAGAAATGCCACTAACCTCAAAAAAAAAAAAAGTCTAGACAGAAAAAAAGAATCCTTATCAGTTTTCATGAGAAAGAAATGGTGAATTCCATAATTGTGCTGGGACAAAAGCCAAGCTGATCTGCGTATTAAATTACCTCTGTACTGAGTTCTCACAAGTTTGATAGTGGAAAGTGACAATCACAGTTGTTTGTGACGGAACTAGCACAACCAAGTTATTACAGAAATTACAGTCACTGATTAAAATCTAATACATTCTATGCACCAAGGGGGGAAAAGGGAAGGGAGAAGAAAAAGACAGGCTCTATTCTACCACCATTTACTGCAAGTCTCAGCCCTTATTTAACAGATGCTTTGCTTCATCCTGTCCTTTCCTAATGGCAAGTTCAGACTGAGCACCATACAATTAAGAACTACACAAAGAAAGGGTAACTAGATTGGTTAAAACCCCCCGACATTTCTTAATGTGAAATGTATTTGGTGGACCAGCCTCTTTCTGTGCAATATGGTGAAAAGGAGGAATGGTGTTTTTAAAAAGGATTACTATAGCATCCAAAAGTTTACTGTAGGATATAATGAGTATCAGGAGGACGGATCAGGGCACCAGCTTGGACTAGACTACTACAGCTCCAATGCTCACCTCTCCAGTCTAAATAAGCACTTAACCTCAGCATTTTTACCAATATTTTGAACAGTGAGGTAATAGAAAACATTTGTCTTTGTGTACTTACCAACTTGAATAGGGGCACTTCACACAAAAAAAATACTATTGTTTTACACATTTTTCAATCTGAGAAAGATGACAACTACTGCTCTAGCTTCCTGAAGGGGAACACACCATGCCGCTCAGCCACATCCTGCCTTCAGGTTCTCAATGAAGCCAAAGTTTCCTACCAGTTACAGCACTGAATGAGTTTTCTCATGAAAGTTAATAAATTGACATGGGTATAACAGAGAGGGGACTTTGGTCCTAATTTCAAGAACAACAATGAAGAGGCAAGCTTTTGGAAGTCATAAATATTACTAAATCTGGTTCTATAACCTTCATGTCACCTGGACATTACATGGCACAAACAATGTTTCATGAGTTATGAAGTCCCAGCTGAATGGACTAGAAGCACTGTTAAAAGCTACACACCAGTCTTTGCAACCACTTTTCCCTACTTCATCGCAGGAACTGGTCTTAGATGAAAAAGTACTGACTGCTGATAAATGTCACCTCTCAGCAAACGCAGCTGAGATCCATGCTTGGTGACATTTGAATATGAACAGTGGCAGCCAACCATAATTTCAGGGCTCAAACCCAGGAGCAAGCATAGCATGGAAATGGTCACTGACAGAAACTTGACAGATCAGGAAAAGCCCGATTTTCCAAAAAATTATTCAGAGAAAACTAACTGGTCAGATAGCTGGTCTCCTTCATTTTGGCACTGAGCTGCAGAAAATTTTGAAAATAAATGCATAGCTTACAGCTATTTATCATAAAGTAGTAGTTACAGGGCTGTAAATGATCACAAATAGCACTGCAGATAACACAGCAGCAGAAGCAATCATGACAACTGCTCCAGCAAAACGGGATCCAGAAGAAATGAAAATTGTGGACATTGCAGCAGGTCTGTAACACCTACAGTTTCTGGCAGTATAGACAAACACCAACTGTTTCACATGATCTTAATTCTACTTTCCTTGTGCAGGTATTCATAAAAGAGATGTATTATTTCTTTCGATACAAATAACATCGATATATCATCTCATATCATCTCGAAATATCATCTCGATACAAATACATCACATTCACAAAAACACATAGCGTATTTGTGACATAGTGTACTCTTTATGACACAAACTGTATCTTCTTTCCGAAGCACCTTGTATAACACAGGTATCTAAACATACTGATACCAAAAAACTAATTCGTATAAAGCCAATAGCAGAAAACCTAATTTTGCACTCTTGCCTTTCACTTAAAAAATTCACTTGAGTAAAAAATGTTAAGTTACAATAAATAGCTGTACTTACTGGGAAAAAAAAAGCCAACAATATAAAGACTCCCCTGTCCAAGGATTATGAGGTGTTTAACCTCAATGCTTTACTTTGCCAGAGGGAAGCTATTCCCTTTGTTGGTAGATCTGGTTACAAGAAGCGATAAAACATAGCTTTTTGTCATTATTACACTCAAGGATAAGCTAAATCCCTGCAGGATAGAATGAGATATGCATCATATTGTACACCTACCATTAGAACATACAATACAAACTAAATCCTGGCAGAGGAAGAAAAAATCCTCATGTTTTCAGAATGTCATTGACCCATGAGAACAATTTGAAATGCTCTACAACATCAAGCGAGCTTTTGCTGCTATATCAGGTGTACATGCTTTATCATTTTAACAATCACTACAACCACTCAGACAACAAATCCAACAGATTAAGTTGCCAAAAAATTTTTTACAAGCCTCCCAATTTATTTTTTCACTATGAAGTGTAGAGTTTTCCTTGATTCTAATCATGAAGTCTCTCTAGATGTTTTTTAAACATGTAGTGTTTATTGTATTTGTCTGCACTTAGCTTTATTTATTTACATCTATAAAGGAAGGATGTTGTAAAGATGACAATAGAATTTACTTCACTGATAAGTTGCTTTTTTTAAGGTTTTATTGAAAGCAAGAAAAATGCCAAGAATTTTCTTGTTCTCTCCCATATAAGATGTGAAGGAACAATGCAAAAGGATTTTATGTTTTTTCTCTCTAGATTATCAAGGTGAGATGATCTGAAACTAACTGCTATTTCATCCCATTAAAAAGTGTGAAATCTCAATGTTGCAGCTTTGCTTAACCTTATATTTATTTCTAAGACTATTCTTATTCAGAAAACTAAGCAACCACTTCTTTGTAGTAGAGAGACCAAAAATCAATATGCTATTTGGCAACTGTATGATAGATGTCAATTCACATTTTCATAGTTGAGATACCGAGCTTTATGAAGGTTCTTGTCTGTTCTTGTATTCTTACCTACCTCTTCAGTTCCACCTGAGGATCTGCTCTATGTTCACAGCAAGTATGAGCAAATAACATTGTCTTTCTGCAAGGAAAGCAATTGTAAGGAAGGTGTTAACAATCATAAAATCATTGTCCAAGTGATTCTTGTTCTAACTGATTTACATTTAGCATAACAGTGTATGCTTTACTGACCTACAGTATGCACACTGAGTAAAACTAGATTCCTTGAATATCAGTGGCAAACCCTATTTACTTAACTAAGCCAAGGTTTTGCTCATTTTCTTTCTGCTATGAAATCAATATTAAACTTTTTCAAACTAGGTGAATGAAGTAACAGGGAGTTTCAACATCTCCCCATCACAAACTTCCGGCTCATGCCAACATACAACAGGAACATACGTTTCCATCAAGTCAAAAGAGATAGGAAAAGGTCAATGCGACCATATTGACATCTTATGCATACATATTTTCATTTGGAAGTTATTTTGATAAGTTTAGTACCCCAGTATGATTCATTATATGCTAAAATTTAAACTCCCATAAATTTATAGCATGCAGACGACTTGAAATTGAAATGCTCCCATAAACATCTCCAAGGTTTGGGGTTTGTCCCCCACCTTTTCCTCACTGCTCCATATGGATGGTATACATGCAGGAACACATGATTTACTTAGAAAGTTTTCAGTTTAAGGTTCCTTAGAACCTCATTTTTGCAATACTGACGTCTATTGCCTTCCCTCTTTCATCTTCAACAACTGACTAAATACTATCAACTTCTAGGAAAGCTGGCTCTTTTCCTCAATAGCATCTACCTGGTCCACTTGTCTTCAACAGGAAGTAAACCATCTTCTCTGTAGGAAAATCTGACGGTTCATGAAGGAGCCAAGTATTATACACCCTACAAATATTTTTCTTGTATTCGTCTTTGCCCAAGCTTTTCTGCAACGAGTGTAGCCACTTTTAAACACAGTTCTCAAACTGTCAATAAGAAAACTGCCCTCAAACATACCTAAACTAGCTTGTCTCAGCTTTAAATGGCAAAGTTTATACATAATTTAAAGTATATTCTTCTTCAAAAGGTTTAATTGAAGCCGTGTAGGTATATTCCTTTAACTTCTGACGCACTAAGGGCAGGACCACATACAGTACTGCTTGGCAAGTTAAACAAAAGTTCTGAACTATCCAAGACAATAAAAAAGGCTTAGTAAAATACCACCATGAATCATTATTTGAAAACAAGCCAACAGCTAATTTGGAGCAGACTAATATTATTTCAAGATCCTTCACAAGTCTAAAACCATTAGCCTTTCTTCTTTTCTCGGTAATTACAGTGAAATTAATAGATATGTTCTGGGATTTAAATGATGACTAGAGTAGTTTTCAGCATTTTTACTGGCAAAAAGTTTCTTCCTTAGAAATATTTTATTTCAAAGCTGGTTTTATTACACTTCCCAGTTGAATGGAGCAAGGCAAGGTCATGGTCACATCTTGTATTTCTCTGACAGACAGGAAATTAACATGACCCAAGAAATCACAACATGCACACAAGAAAAACTCCATCCCATGATACCAAAGAGAATGAAAGATATGTACAAGAGCACCTATTTTTATCAAGGTATTTCTCCACAAAGGCTGAAATCCATGTTCTTATAGGCATTAATGACCGACATTAAGCATATGTAAGTTTGACTCTGGAGTAGGGAGACTTCAGACTGTCTTGTATCACGCTTCAACTGCTACACGCTTCAGTCTTCCTTCCTGTGCAGATGTAAGAATTTGTGAATGTAAGTCACCGGGGGTTCATTTTTGCTCTCAGAAACCCTCCTTTGACCAGAGAGCTTTTTTGAAGATTGACTACAGCCCTTACAGTTTCTCCAAAATGTAAGACTGACTATGGGGACAAATGCTAGTTTTTCTCTTTCTACATGTTTAATCTCTTGCAGCAAATGAAAATACTTTACTTAAGCAATTTTGTTCTAAATTTAGCAAAGTGTTTCACTTTGAACATACATTGCAGTGTTGAGCTGCTGTTCCAATGTCTGTGAATTTAGTCACTTAGAATGTAATAATTTTTGAATGATATAAAACAAGCGTGTATTCAACACAATTAAAAGATTTAAAAGGATTTACTAAGTAATTAAACAAAGAAGGCTCTTCAGCTTATGCTGACATAGATGAAAAACTGCACATATATAATGCAACACCACCTTCTGTACCTCCTGAGATTAAATTTGTTTTGCTTGCTCAGGAAGAAGCAAGAAAAAAGGGAATATTTACTGAACATTTAAAGGTTTCCAGTATTCTAGCTAAGACCCCCAAAAAAGCACTGCAAGGTTAAACAGACCATAAAACAGATTTAATATAATCAAAACCGTTCCATAAGAAGTTAGCAAAAGTTCATCCACTTGACTGAATAAACTAAACATCCTACAAATTGGACATGTAACGCAAGAATTTTGCGGAAGGGTATCCCATTATCATCACAGAAAATACTGGAAAAGTGGGAGAAGTGATGCATGTAAGCTTTTCTAGTCCAGCACATAAATCTATGTATGATTTTATTAAAAAAAAAAAACCCAACAAAAAACCACACCCTGATTTCCAAATAGAGAGGCCAGGCTTTCTGAAATCTGACCAGCACTTAGGATTTCTACCTGTAAATTCCCTTACCTGTACTGGTCTGTCAGTGGTACCATCTCATGTCTATTTTCCACTAATAGTCAAGGCTTTAAGAGATTTCTTTATTCAGTAAATATCCTGGGCAGAAATCTCACAGCAATCTTAGTGTAGCAAAAGTAATGCCAAATTGCTCAGGTGTCCTGTGTATTTCCTTCTTGTGTTGTGTTTGGGATTTTTTTTGTTTTGTTTTACTATTCAAGCACCGCTGACTATTTAAAAGCATGCATATCAATTATTACTCACTAGGAGACGAAGAAGATATTGCAATATCATCAGAGAGCAAGGCCAAGTGATTTTGGAAGGAGCTAGAAACAGATACAATTATGGTAACTTACACAGAGCTTTCTAAAGTCAATGTTCCTCATTCTGCACTTCCCCCCCATCATAAGAAAAACTGAAAACTTTTAAGAAGTAGGAATACACCAATCTTTCAAACCCCATCTCTTAAAGAGTGCTGAAAATCTGGTCACTGGCCGCATTTAGTTTAGACTTTTGCTCTTCGTTGTCTAGTGTTGTCTTGTTTCACATCTGAACCTTATCACAATCTACCATTAAATGAAAAGGGTATGAGAACAACTATACACTGTCAAAGCATTCCAACAAACTGCTGTCATTTTAGCTGTTCTGCCATGTGGTGGGTTGGGTTTGTGGTGGTTTTTTTTCCCCCTAAATACGTGTATGTAAACGCTCAGTTTTGAAAGTAATCACAAAAAACACACCAATTAGTCCTTTCCAAGAATGAACACAGCTGATGCCGGTTTTCCAGTCAATTTAGTACAAAAGAAAGGACTCATGTTTTTTACCAATTCCCTCCCATTATCAGCTTTATGTTGTCTGAACACTGCAGTTCAAAGGCCCAGCAGATTGCAAGTTAAGTACTAGCTCTTCTGTTGTTCAAGGAAAGGTGAGGGATACAGGGCACGGGAAATCCATCTTCAAGCAAACACAGAACCTGGAGTTTGTAAATGGCAGAGGCAAAAGGTCAAAATTCGGCCAGGCTGGTACTCAGCTGCACTCAGACCAGAGCAGGAACCTTCCAAGTCTCTCTTTCCTATTGCAAAAATGCTTGCTGCAAAGCAATCTGAAGTCCAGACAAATACTAATGCTTAATTAGTACAATTAAAAGCCTGCAAAAATCCCTTGGACTGCCTAATGAACAAGATGATTTTTTTTTCTTTAAGTGCATTTAATATTTTTCTAGGCATGTTATTTTTAATTTGATCAGCCACTGAATTATAAATGGCTTTTCTTATTTGTATTCCAGTCTCTGCATGTCAGCCCTTTGCCCTTTTTCCAGTCTCTGCATGTCAGCCTCTGTGCAAAACTAATAGAAAGTGCAGCATGTTGTTTGCATAGCCAACAATGCACAATAATCATCATGGGAAGAGTAAATGAATTAATAAAACCAGAATATACCTCTTAAGGTATCACACTCAGGGACAATGTAAGACTAAAAGAAAAAAGAGTAAAATGAGCAAAAATGAGAGAGCACAGCTCAGATTATTGGCTGCCATGAAAAATTATTTCAGAGAAAGAAAACAAACCCGTTTATCTGTTTAATTGCAGGGAGAGCTCTTCTTCCACACGTGCACAACAGAGAATCCCACATTTGGACTCAGATTCAGAAGGATGCATGAGACTGCTATGCATTCCCTTTCCTTTCTTCAACTACATTAAAACCCCCAAGTATGCTACCGGGCTGTTAATGCTGCGACATGAAAGGGAGTATCGAAGTTTGTGGTTCCCATGTGCCTCCAGCCTCTTCTTTCTGGGAAACCACTGGACAAAGAATTCCTATTTTCGCATGGAATAAGTGGCTTAAATAAGAATAGAGTCAGAAGTTGTATTGTTTCCGTAAAAATTACCAACACACAGGAACTCCTGATCTACAGCATGCATCAAGGTATTTGCGACATCTTGAACACTGAACGAAACAATGGTAACAGCTTTTGCCTTTTAGTTGCTAAAGGTTGATAAAAAGTTTCAGAAACAACCTTCAAAAATTTGACTTAAAGGATATATATTTTTTAAAAGATATCTGTTTTTAATCTTCCAAGGGAACAGGACTAAATCTCTTTTATTAATCTATAGCACAGTATATGCATATGTATTTTGTACAAAAGACATTAGTACACATTTCATGTAAAAAGCAAAAACAAAAGTATCTTTTAGTGCAGCTAACACAGCAGAAGCTAACAATTTTCAAAATGGAAAATATTTAGATAGGTGGAAAATACTTTGTTTAAAAAAAGTCCATGTAGGAGTTCTTAAGAACAGTTAATGTTGCTGAAATGAGAATATTTGAAAATATTGTACACACATGTACACATATAATCAGCTCTGCAAGCCACGCAGAATGTACTAGATAACAATTATCCTTTTCCTGGAATCAAGTAGGGAGCTGTTTCATAACAAAGTCTTGTTATTAAGATTGGTATTTGGCAAACATTCCTTGCTTTTTGAGAAAACAAGAGCTTTTTATTTCTTTCTGGTTCTAATTTTTATGCCAAGTAACTAGAAGGTAAATATAAAATGGGTAAGAGGCAGCTATAATGTTCTATCCTCACTTCACAGCTTTTTCATTTTTATAGATCTCCTTTTTAAAGTACTAATTAAAGTGTAAGTATTCAAGTATGTCTGTAATAGTGTTTAAACTGTGTGGCACAGAACTCTCTGAGATATAGCAGAACTCAGAATCCCAGAGCCATCACATAAATCTGCGATGCCAAAACAGTTCAAAAGGAGGCTTAAATCTAATGGAAAGGAAGATGTACAATAAGTCTGATGATATTAACGCTTTACCTGTTTCCTGACTCTGAAGTACTATGGTTTTTGCCTTGCTGAGAATATAAATTGGTCTAGTAAGTGAAAACTTTGAATCCAGCAATTCAAGCTAAGATTTGGGAGGTAACACCTCCAAACTAGGCTGGTGGGGGATGAGGAGCAATTTACAAATATCCCAGAGTCTTAAATGTTAGCCAAACCAATGATTCTGTGAGGCTTTAAACTGTCTCGTCATCTCGCTTGAGATGCCTACATGTTCACGGAGAGATCATCCCACACGTCCTTTTATTCTGTCTTTTTTACCAGAGAGAATTCAGATGCTTTTCAAAACAGTTCTTTACCCATCTGGTTTAACAGTATAGTCCTGAAATGTAAATAATGGTAGGCGATACAGAGCAGGTCTACGCCCACTGAAGAGTACTTCTCTGAATTTATTGGTTTAGTATTGCCAAAGAAGTGCAAGCACTACATGCACTGGCAGTTTGCAGCAGTCTCCTCATCAGAAGTACCACTGATTGGCTCTTTCAGAGCTCCCTCATCTCTTCTCCCCTACCTTTTGTCTGCGAGACAGTTGTCCTCTAAACTGTATCACCAAAGAGAGATTCCAAAAGAGTTGGCATCAAGACTTGCAAGGATACAGGGAGCTTTTAACTGGTGTTTCCCATTAAAAAGTTCACATATAAGTCTGAGAGAAGCAATTCAATTTGATACCAGAGACAACAGCCATACACAGCACTGTTACCCCACGCTTTCCACAACCCTGAGACTACTTACTGAATGATTTTTGCATATTCTTCCTCTTTTGTTCCTATTTACATGCATACTTTCCTATATAAACAATAGATTTTGAAAAATGCCAGGAATGATTTTAAGAGTCTTCTGGTTTTACATTTCTTTACTGTAGCCTTTAGTTCTGCTCAAACATGCAACCCTTCATTATTTATTTTATCCTCCTTGCATCCCACTAAACATGCTGCTGGGCTGCACAGTTTTACTCTTCCCTAGTGACTCCTAACTCGGTGCTTCCAGTTGTCAAGCATCAGTCTTCATGCTTCTTCCACTTCTTCAGATTAACAGCCTTACTTGGCTCTTCCTCCCCATTTCTATCATCGACTCACTGAAGATTGCTGATGATTACAGAAGCAGATGGCAGAAAAGGAGGGGCAATAACTACCCACCTTCCAGTGGCTCTAAGCCCTACCGGTTTCTTGAGACACGTAAGTGCATTCAGACAAAAAGGGTTACTTCAACATAAGTCCTCCAAAGGGGCAGGGTGGAAAAAAAAATAAAAATCTTTCAATAGTACCTGAAAAGAACAACTAATCACACCATGCTCCAAACAGGTAAGTTTAGAAACCGTTTGTCAGAAAGCAAATCAAGTGCCTGGACAATTGCATTCTGATAGAGACACAACTGGAATTTCCCAGGGAGCGTTTGTGTGGTCAAGATATTATATGCACTAAAAAGAGATATGAATATGCTTGAATGAACTACTTCTTAAATATATGCACAAAATAACACAAAAAAACCCTTTGCTCAAGATCTTCCAACCTCTGCAAATACCTAAAAGTGATCAGAATCATTATGACCAACAGTGAACCTACTTTACCTACTTTTACAATAGAATTTTTTGCCACAATCACATTGTAAACCACCAAGCACTAAAAATATTTTCTTTCATGCTACAAGCTTTTTTCACCAATCTGAAAAAGTTACCGGTTGCCCAGACGTTCAAGTTGTGGTGTATAGATGACATTTCCATGGAATAAACTTCAAAGGTGAATACACTACAAAATTCCAGATCCAGCCAGCTTTAAGAGGATAGGACAAGTGTGGCATTTTTTCAATCTGTCTTCTTTATACACTCCAATCCACAATGATATACCAGAGCCACATTCCTTTAATATTAGGTCACTGACAAATGTTAAGCCTTGGGCTTCAAAACCTGACAAAACCTGTTGTGCTGAAACAATTGGTTACCTGCCCAGAGCTGTAATCGTTAGTGATAGAGTTTGCAAGAGAGTTTGCCACCCTCTAGCTAATCACTTCTTCCCCCCTTAAACTTAGAACTATAACAATATTTGAATGCAATTCTTAAAAATGCAAAGTACCAAAATGAAAGCTAGTTTGACTACACATGAATTTAATTACGTATTTTACGAAAACCTGCATTTTAAATAACCCTGTTAAAACATGGACATGTTACAAAGCTGGATGAGTCCCAATTAGCCTTGTAAGAAAAATATCTGGAGAAGAAGCTGTTGTGCAGATTACAGGCTCAAAATACAATAAAATTAGGGTGTGGAACAGAGATCATGTAAAAATATCACAGACCTAAGTGTTACTCTTCTGTGTACAGAAGGTTATCTGAGCATGTAAAAAATGAATTCACATTTACCAGCTATTCTCTTTAGCACTGCAAAATAACTGTCAATGAGACAGTTTGCTTCTTCCTGAGCATGTATCCATCCAGCTGCAAGGTTACATCCAGTTGCTCCCTGTTTCTACCATCGGTAGACTAACATTTACACATGTTATAGAATATTCAGAGAGAAAAGAAGTCTTTGGTTCCATGCTAATAACACAAGTGATACCTTCGGATGTATGCATTGTCCGTTAATGCAGCCACAGCCAGTTTAAGGAGTTAAAATGCATACAAGAAGTCCAGCTTCCCCAACATGGCATGGGACTCAAGTCCTATTGACCATAGTTTAGAGCTAAAAGAACAGTTAACAGCAATCAGAAGCTACGTGGCTTTTAGAAGATGGACTCATTTAATTTGCTGACCTATGAGGAATATCGCAAGCATCTTTTTTTCTGAGAAAATTCAGTTGCCTTAGCTAGAAGCAAGTCCAGAAAGGAAACAGTAACCACTCAATTGGGATGTGTAGAGTATGCTATTGGATATAGTTGAGTTAATAAGTACAGGTGCTTTACAGGTCAGATTGTATCCTTATTTTGACTGCTACCAGGAAGACAAACATTTACCATAAATTTATAATTTACAGACATTTATGTCCAAATATACACCATGGTGAGGAAGTGCAAGATGAAAAAAAGCATCTTGCCTCAAGATCCAAATCAGAGCAGTTCAAAGTCTTTGTCTTTGTGAAGTGCTATGCACCATATCTGGAAGAACTTGTCACTGTTGTTTTTTCTAGACTAAGAACAGAAACACAAATCATGGATCACATTTGTTCCCTTCCTCAAGACTACAGAATACAGATGAAGTTTAACAGTACTGCTGCACAGGGAGAAAAACAGTGAAATTAGTGCACCCATTTTGGCAGTTTGAAAAGTATGACTGACTGATTTTGTAATGGCTCAACCTCCCGTATACCTTTGCATACAAAATTACATAAAAGTTTTCATTTTTACTTAACATTTAAACAAGTATGGGGTGGAAAAGAACATGTTTGATTGTAAGCAGTTCCAACAGCTAAGATTTTTTCCATTTGTAAGAGGAATAACTGGCACAGGAAAGCTGATTTGCACTTTGCATTATTATCCTTATTTTCATCTGCTTTCACCTTAAGGAAAAAAAGCTTTATTCACTTTGACTTTTTCCACATTACATATTTGTCCCAGTCTGCTATTCTCAGAAGTTTAAAATTAGTTCATGGATTTCATCAGGACAAAATCATTGCAACTGACTGAGAAATCCTTGTAGCTCCAAGTTTTTGAGCAAGGATGCAGATGTTGGACAGCACAGAGAAGGGTAGATTTTATTACCCCAGCGAAAATTCATCCAGTTTGGCTGAATGGCAACTCAGAAAAAAATACCGTTGCATAAAAGCTTTAAAGTATCTTACTGCAATGCGGAATTTGATTTTCAGAAATTGCCTCCTGGACTGACTGATTTTGCCCAGGACCAGCAGGCTGCAGAAGATCCTCCTTGTGACTGTTACTCCTTGTAGCTGGGACTACTGTTCCTGGAACTCCAAAGCTAACAGATATAAAGAGGCACGTTCATATGAAGTGGAGGATAGAAAGGATTAAAACGTGGAACAATCCAACATTTCTCAATCCGAGCACAACTTTAAAATTTAGCAGATACATACACTGAAAGACATGGGGACAACTCACTGAACCAGCCAACCCGATAAAGAAAAACTGCTTACAAATAGAATTGTTAGAAGTATTTTTCAATGCATGTTTTTGAGGAATTATGAGGTTTGATTAGACTATGCAAACATGCCAGTTTTCTGTGTTTTCTTAGATACTCTGTACTGGTTTGTTTCACACGATATAGGTGTAAGCTCTGTCTTGTAAACGAGTTTAAAAGCTTCTAAGGAATCCCCAAGGAAAAAAAGGCCTTCCTCCCCCCGCCCCCTCTCCCCCCCCCCGAAAGAACTAATTCAGGAATACTCATATAGCACAGCAAAACTAGTTTTCTGACTTGGTTTCTTGGGGGGTGTGTGGGGGGGTGTTTGTAGTGCATCAAAGATTAACCTCTGAAAACACTGGGGAAGAAATTTGGTTCATCTTCCTTTTTGATCTTCTGCTTTTCTAAGAAAATGAAATAGTGATGGTAAAAGGCTACCCATATTGAGAACTAACAAATAATGCAATCTGCTTACCTTATCCTGGCTATATGCTGCTGCACAGGCTGATGCTGAAAATGGTCAGGCCACTGATGGTGAAGGCAGAAGGATGGGGAGGGCTGAAGACAGCAGGCAGGCTGATATATGGGGGGGTGTTTTTGGCAAATAGATGCTGAATACTCAGTATGTGGCTGCATGCAGCACGAAGTCATAGGAGATGGTGCTGAGCTGCCAACCACTGAATGACATTCTTGCTTGTTATTATGGCTACTTAAAGAATGATGGTATGGACAGGGGTGGCAGCACTGCGACAACAACTGCTGAGTTCTTTGGTTGTCTAAAGGCAGAAAGGATGGTTTGATTGTACCATTAAGTTGCAGGCAGCCATTGGGACTCGCTTTTGTTCTTGGTGTTTCCTTGGATGGGAGTTGTTGGACCGCTACATCTCCGTCATTAGCTGCGGCAATACCTGGGCCAGTAGCATTTGACAAGATGCTGCCGTTGCTCAGGACCACAGAGTCACTGACGTTACTCATAGCCATGCTCCAAGTTCTCAGTGGATACGTGATGTTCCTGAAGAAACAAATAAAGCAAAGTTTACAGAGCTGTGGTGCTTTCAGATGCTCAGAAATAACTTTAGATTAAAATAAGTAAAGCTCCTCTCTCATCTTCACGTCTCCCAACACAGTGAAATAGAAAGGAGTCACACACACACCCCAACAGAGATGTTTTAAGTGACTTTCAACTGTTCAAGAAAAATTTAAGAGTGAAGCTCAGTGATGAAACCAAAATATAAATAAAATGAATAGACATTTGACAGTCTCTGGCTCACAGCTAATAAGTAATGGTTGATATACATGGGAACAAGATCATTTTGCACAGGGTTAAGTAACAGCCACTATTTACAAAAACAGATTTTGGTACAAACTGTGTAACCATCCACACCTTGCACTGCAATTTGCCTGTGTGCTTTGAAAGCCAGCAGGAGACAGGGTCACACTGTAGAGATTGTTTAGTAATCATGAATGGGCTGGTTTCAGTAGCCTCCTTTCCTATCTCCAATTTCTACTGAAATTAGGCAAATTTGTATTTTTGAATAAATTATTTTAAAATGCCTTATTTAAATAAATCAAGCCACTTCAGCAGATATCTGTCAAAATGTCTGGATGGTAGACTAGGTCTTTAGCAGAAGCTCAAATGAACTGTTACGAATACTAAAAAGATAGGATATAACCACATGTTTTTCCCAAGCTTAAAAAAAATAATCCCAGGATTCAATTACTGTTGATTGAGAAGCTCATGCTTCCAAATGACATGTATTCCAAAGGCAGTTAAGAAATGCACTGTGCTGTAAATAGAGGATATTAAAGATTTTCTTCTGAAGTCTTGTCTTTTTCAAGCAAAATGTAAATAAGTGAAAACTATTAACACTGGAAAGGTGACTGAGGAGCTTAGTTCAAAATCAAAACTTGTCTGAGGTGCTCACAGCAGCCAATTTCCTCTGCATTAGCTATAACTGTGTGTTAATAAGCTTTGAAAATAAGTTGGAAATTATTATTTTGATAAATAACACAAAAGGTCAAACATCACACTTACATAAGAATTGGTTTCCCAAGTTACATGGGGAGGAGGGAGGAGGACAAAGGAGAACAAGGAGGAAAGGCCACTAATTATGTACTATTTAGAAGAATAAATCAACAAATGCTTAAAGAATAGAATCGGTTAATTACAACTGCTGTGGCTAACAATGTTAGCTTTTTGATACTGAATTTAATCAACAACATTCCAAGTCTAAATTGCATGGTTTGGTTTACAGACACTGAACTTTGCAGAAAGACACAACATACAGATTAAGACAGATAAGCGAGGAAGTTTCTAATTCTCTTTCTTCCCAGATACCTTTGCTGAGTGCTCACAGAGCTAAGCCTGCCCAGCCAGCTGAGCTATTTAATTGCCTGAATGCTAATTCTGAGCAGAAAGTGCTTTGCAGATTGGAATGCTACCCCCGGCAGTCCCCCCGTGCAGCACCTCCCCTAGACATAGCTAAATCCTTCACTTCTGAAACGAAAATTAATCCTCTGCTATTTGTTCTAGATCATGTGCAGAGCCAGATGCCCTGGGAAATCACTTGCATTTAGATAGCCACACAGAACAGAATACGCTCCTTGAAGAGCATATTTTTTCCAGCCTCCAATTCCACACATTCCTGCCGGATACCCCCTCCCCTGGCCCAGGCAAGTCAAGCCCATGGAGGAGAGTGAATTCAAGTGTCTGCCTAAACTTCATTTCAGTCTGAAAAGACATATTAGTTATGTGAAATACCGCTGTGTTTGAACAGTTTGGTTTTCTCTTGTACTGTAGGCAGCTTCAAAGCCTGCTGAAGTGGACAGAGCGAGGGCGCTGGACATCAAGGCAGAGAAAACTCCTCGTGAGGCGTCTGGCAGCATTTTAGGAATTTCTAGCTGCTTATTTTCACGTTCACTCCCAGAAGAGATAGGCTGCACGATGATGTTGTTACATTTCTGTTTCTAAGTTAGACACATCCACATCATCACTTGAAACTGCTGTACAATGATCAAAGTGACTGTCCCACAAACTACTATTATAACTGCAAGTATGGTATGGACATACTGCAAATCTCTAGGCCCTTCAAGAAGACTGATGCACTATCCTTTTGCTTCAAACCCAGAACATCTGCAGCGTGTAGCAATTGAGATAATATGACATAGTTTTTAGTAGCTGTTTCAAATCACTTTATAAAGGAAACCACACATTCACGCGCAAGGCGCACATGTGCCAAACAGAGACACAAACTAACTCGCCCCCGCAGAAGCTGGGCAACCCCACTTGGACACACAGGCTTGGGACCTCCGGTGAATCTGTGCCCTCGTAAAAGCTGACATGGGAATTATAACTTCTGTTGCATCCAGCCCAGCAGCCTCCATTTAATGTGATCAAAGATAAAATGCTTTCTTTTCAACAGATGTAATATCTACCTGCATGCCTTTCAGTTTAACCACAATCTTTAGAAAGACTCTTTAGAAACCAGTAAATTCAAAGAAAAGCCAAAGATCATCATCATCAGTACCACAACATATAATTCTGCCTCTGCTCTCCTTTTGAACAAGCTATAAAAATTTTATCAGATCAAGCTGATTCTTTCTTTCTTCCTAAGCCTTGAAAAACTATTGAGTTCTGTCCATTTTCATGGAGTCTTTGAGAAAGGCAATGGAAGCACCTGCTTACCTTGAAGTTCTTTCAATGCCTTATTAAAGTAAGCAAGACTACTCTGCATGCATTTTAATCAATCACAGTTAAGAAGAACTGGGACTCAAACCAATTCTCTAGCGTATGAGTTGGGCTGTACATTTTCATTTGGTTTGGTAGCTTTTCCTAAAAAAGTGTAAGATAGTTGATGTCACTTGACAAGTTTAATGTTATCTGAGTTTTGTTTCACTTATGTTTGAGGGTATTAAAAATTATGTACTATGATATTTTATTTGTATCACGCTCTATACAAGTGATTGCAACTCTACTGACAGCAAAACTTCACCTGCAGCTGTCACACCGAAATATAGATTATATTCTTATCTCTCTGCTGTATTTTGTCTCCTCTGCCCCAACTGCAGGGACTGGGAACTTACTGAGAGATGTAATGATGGCCCAAGGAAACAGTTAACTGAGAATCTCTCCTTTAGAGGATGCACAAATAAGCCAGTTAAAATGCAACAAGTAAAAGCACAGTAAGATTTTAATAACACATGGATGTGGGAAATCAAAGAACCTGTTCATCATGAAAACAAAATGTAAAAATAAGAATCTTTGAATTCTTTCAATGCTGGAACATTTCTGCTGCATTTCTCAGACTGCTTTAGGATTTGGTATTCTCCTCCAACAGAGTGGGGTTTTCAGACTCACACCAATTTACATCTGAAGGCTTTGAAGCAGTAGACAGGTATTCTGAATAATGAGGTTGTAGATAATATAGGTTTTAATACAGGCAGCCCTACTTAACAGAAGATTAGATACAGTGAGAAGAAGTGCTAACCTACATGTTTAATACATCACGCTTAGGTACCTACCTCTCTAGCTGGACACAAGGTATTTTAAACATCAACATCTATTTAGAAATTATGCCAGCTGGACTGCTAAGGAAAGAAAACTAGAATTATCTTTAATTACTGCACACTTGATAACAGTAACTGCTAAGAAAGCACTTTAGCCATGCAGTTCAAAACAACAGCTTGGAAGAGTGTCATATCTGGAAAGTACCACAGTCTGTAGAGGCAATGTTACTTAGTGACAGTTTTATGGAGTAATCCCTCTATTATTTGTAGAGCTAACAATGAACACAGCTAACCCAGCAGACATCTGCCATCTGCATTGCAAGCCCTTCAGGAAATAAAGTAATGCTGTACCACACAAACTATGTAGGATTTGGTGTTCCCTAACTAGCGTGTTCTTTTTAGGCTTGGATTAAGTTCACCTGTTCCTTTGGCTGTAACTGAAAGAATTTTTCTTTGCTTTAAAGTTTCTTAAAAAAAAAACAACACCAAAAAACCCACCAGACTTAAAAAAACATTTGTTCAACAAATCCCATCTGGACTCATAATGCCTGCAATTGAGTATGATAGAAGTGCAAATTCAAGGGGGAATGATGTAGTGGAAATTTAGTATAACCTAATATACAGATAATTTATAGATCTTTAGAAGACGACAGAGAAGAGCTAAGCGTTGAGGGTTGTTTTAACCATATAAGAAAAAACATTTGTACCTTGCACTAAAACAGAACTAAACCGGTTATAAGATTTTACATTTTTCATTTAAGGTAGGACAAAACTCAAATCTCATTTAAAAGTTATCTAAAGCCTTTCAGCTGGAGTCAGCATCATGCCACTCAGCCAGCAGAATCAGTCCTGGTATTCTGGACCTTGCAGACCTGACAGCTACAAAGCGTTGTGGGTCTGAGATGAACACGATGTCTGAAGTAACAAAAACGTCTGTTCATGTCAAAAGTTCATGTAAAACAGTTGGATTCTAAAAGCAGTGCATTCTTGAAATAAGCAATGTTTAACAATGCCAGTGCTACCTATTAAGTCTCCTTCCAGATGAAATATGATGACCTTGTAGTCCCTTAAGACACTAAAGTTTTTCAATGTGGCAAATGGGTTACATGGTCTGAATCTGTAAACTCAGTTAAATCCTCTCCAGACTTCATCTGCTGTGCCAGCCAGTGAGTGCACAGCCACTCTTAAGGAGGGCTTTCTCCTCCTTCACATCACCAAAATTCTTTGCATCTTTTCTTTTTCTCAGTGCTTGCAGGAGTAACAGGTGGTGCCTGGTGTTTGATACCGGATTTTATGGGAGATGTCTAGTTATCTATCATTGCAATGGTCTTTAGCAAGTCAAACAGCTTTTTAATGTTTTATGGTTGCTGATCTCCATTTTGGCTCTCAGCTAGACATTTTTCAAATTCTCTAGCTCTTACTCCTATGTGTTCATATGTGGTGCTTGGTTTCTCTCAATACCCTGATTCTTGCTGTTCCATTTCAGCTGTTAACCAGTAGTCTTCCCTGAAAAGCTTTCACTATACAAAATATAGGTGCTTACTAGAACAAGCCTTCCCTGTCCTTTCCCCTTCTTTTTCAAGTATTTAAGGTGTATTTTTAAAGTATGTATTTCATCTTCAAGAAGATTCTCTAATTCTTATTTTATCAGCACACCAATTTAGGTGATATACTCACGAATGCACCTGCTTCACTTTGAGGATTGATACAACGTAGCTCCTATTTTTGAGAAATGCCATTATGGTCAGTTTATTGTCTATAAACATCTATTTTCTCAACTAATGTCTCCCTGCTAATGAGCAGATTTTCAGCAATCTAAGTTAGTTTTACCACGCAGTAGTAGTTAGAAGACAATTATGAAGTAGAAGAGATTTTCGAAAGGGAAATTTACCCTCCTCCATTTTGTAGCAAGTGTTTCAAGAGCCAGCTAGTCCTTCCATCCCTCCCAGGAGCCCAAGAGGTAGAGAAGCTGTCCTGTCCTGAACCTGAGACATGGTGAGTTCATTTCTCGCTTCGCAGGCTGGCTCGGGCATTGCAATTCCTGTGACAGGGAATTTCCAGACGTCACCTTGCCAGGACTACAGCTCATGCTACAGATGGGCACTAGCGAACCAGTATTGCCAAGCTGGCAGATGAACTCGCCCACCAGTAACAGCTGTGGGGTGAGGGAGCTGGGAAAGACTGCAAAGAGTGGGGAAAAGAGTATTCTCCAGGACTTCAGAAATAGATTTTGCTTTGCTTTTAAGCTAAAGTTTCTTCTCCTGGCACAAACAGTAAAACAACAGCAGACCATTTACAGAAATCATTTGCAGGAGTTCAACTAGAGAAATCAACTGCAGTGCTTTAACTACAAAGTCTTTTTAAAGTCAGAATTCACAATAAACAAACTACAGATAGAAGCAACAACAAGGAGACCTGAAAATTCTCTTCTGCAAGTTTTGTATTAATCTAAAATTTTATTAAAAGAAATAATTAAGCATATATATGTAGGGGAAATTGGAAAAAATGTATTAAGACAATCCAAAATGGTTTCTAATACTCTTGAGTTTTGGAAAGAGGTACAGGTACAAAAAGAAATGACTGCAAGAATACACACTACTTTGAGGAAAAAAAGGTGCATAGTTCTGGAAAGCAGATATACCTCAGCACAGTTTAAAAGCATACAAAGCTGTTAAAAAAACCAATCAAAACACTGCTTGCAACTGCAACATTGTCATCACACTAAATCGTATTTACACAACTTACTGACTTTCGATGACCACAAGAAAGACATTTAAGTTTTGTAATTGCAAATATTCTGATCCAAAATACCTCTAATCCTGCTTACACAGAGGGGGTGAAACAAAAATATGCCTCTTTCTGAATGTAAAAGGAGTTACTCACATTGAAAGTTCCACAGGTTTTTACTTCATCATGCTGTGGGATTAACATTTAAATTATTACAGCTGTAAAGGGACACAAAAGCAATACTCTTTAGCATACAGCTCCAGCTATGCCTACCATCATCCTGCCTATATTAGTGTTACGTAAGAGGTTAAGAAGCCTCTCGACCAGCTGTTTCGAAACAGTTTTTGTTTTCTGTCCAAATTTAAAAGCTATGTTTGAACATCTTTAAAGAATCTGTTACCAATAATAGCATTTTTTCTTCATATTTTAATAGAAGCACTAATGTAATTTTATAACTACCGCATATTAAACAAGCAAAACACTTGGTGAGAATGCCAGGGCACATCAAGCAGGTATACACCGGCTGTCATACCTATTTGATAAACACAGACCATTCTTTGCATTTAGCTACAGAAAATAAAAGAAAGCGGTTTTACACTAGCAGTCCAACAATCATTTTCTCCGAAAGCTAAACACGCGAGAACAGACTTTTTTCCTCTTCATTTCCAAAGCGTATGTTGGTTTTAAGTCTTCTATTTGCTGAGCCGCGCTCTGAAGGCCAAATGATAAACCCCATATACCACTTCTACAATAGCACATCTGTTGAAACGGCTGGATCTGGAGTCGGGGAGGGGTGTTTTCCTCTCTCACCAGCTCTTCAGCCCTACCAGGGTCCAGTCCCAAGCTCTCCGGCATTACTCCCCAGCTGTAGTCTTTTACAAGCCCAGGAGTCTACTTGCATTACAAAGTAGCATAGTAGTGTAAATAAACTGAAGGTACACAATAGTCTTAGTTAAACCTACATCCCAACGCTTTCCCAAAGGCCGAGTTGTTTCAGCTGTAACCTAAGATACACTATGGGAACGCACGGCCAGATTTGGAGCAAACCGACATAACACCACTTACCAGACCCGAGCCGCAGAAGCAGCAAGGAGAAAAGCAGCCCCCT
>NW_009646856.1:1177830-1212788 GCF_000708025.1 Charadrius vociferus
GGGGGGGCGGGCCCCGGGGGCCGCGCTCGGGGGCGTCGCCTGCCTGCGCCCGCGGGAGCTGTGGGAGCCGCGGGCGCTTCCAGCTGCGGCACGCGTGGTGACGTGGAAAGGACAAGTGGCATCACCGTGCCACCAGCGCTTCTGAAATGGAAAGAGCCGAGGGAGGCGGGACACCGAAAATAGAAACCGAGTGTCATTTGGACTGTTTTTCAAACTCACTTCAGCGCTCATTAGTTGCTGGCAGCATGTCCTGTCCCCCAGCCCCAAGCCCTTACTTCAGCGTCTGCTTGCCAGGCATTTCTTACAAAGTATCTCTGTGTGGCTACACATCTCTGACACTTCAACAACAACAATTTTTTTTTTTTTTCCACTTGGAAAAATGGGTGTTTTCCCTAGCCAGATCTTAACATATTTGTACCTAAAATACCTTTTCTTGAGCTTCGTTCACTCCTGAGCACTTGAGAACCTGGTAGTCCAAAAGTAAACATCTCCACATACTCCTCAAATATATATAGTTTTAGAAGACCTTACAAATACAAACTGAATTATTACAGACTATTAATGCAAAAAGCTGAAAAGTCCAGGAGCAGAGAAGATAGCCTGGTCACTTACAAGTCAAAATGAAAAAACAGAGAGATTGTCAAATTCTGGGGATATTTAAACCTTCAATTCTAAGGCCTCAAGAATAAAGCAGCAGGTCACGTTTAGGAAATATGTCAGTATTAAGGTGGGGAACACCGTACTCAATTTGCAGAGCTGTAGCATGAGAAACTTTTTAAAACACTACTGTGGGAAATGCCACAAGCTGGTCTCAACCTGCTCTACCAGGGTATGCCCAAACGAACTGCTGAGCCTCACACGCTCACAAGCCTCATGTTTTGGGAGGTGACTCCTGTTTTTTTTTTTTTCTCCTCAGCTCCGGCTATCTCAGACACAAACCTCAGAATTGGCATTCTCCTGGAGCATATCTTATAAACCAGTCCCCTCCACTCCAAAGCAGGTCACAATCCACTCGGGACCAGCTAAAAGCTAAAAGAAGACCTCTTTCCTCTCCATTGAAAAACAGGAGCTCTGATTTCAAGGGTCAAGTTGAGCTGGACGTAGCAAAAGGCATTTCTCATCCACAAGCATTTTTACTCTTTGTAAAGGAAAAAAATCATACCAAAAAGGAAACAATGGGGCTCAGTTTCCCTCACTGTGATGTTAGATTTATGCATCCTAACTCTGGTCCAAGTTTTTATGCAAGGCAGCTCTTCCTGCTCATTGGGTCTGGTCTCTAACAGGTGGTGAGAGACTGTGCTGCTTCCCCAATTCTAAGGGGAAAGCTTTTTTAACCAGTATTCCTTGCCTTTTTCACTTAGCCTTAACTGGAAATTTCACTGGCATCAGCTGCCCTGTCTCCACCTCCCACACACCATCAGCATCCTATGTAGAACATAGTTTTTGTAACATTAATGGATTTCAAACGGAAAAGTTGCTTTCCATCCAGTGTAGAGCCATTCAGTGCTAATGGTCCAGGACAGTTCTTATACAAGAAACTCAGATATATTTATTGAGCAAAATAGCAACATTACAAACCAGGTAACTTTAAACCATAATTCAAAATGGAAGTAGGATTACAAGATGGTATTCACTTTCTGAATACCTGAAACACGTAATATATATGCCCAGGAGCATCACAAGAATAATCTCAATGCTACTTTTCCAAAGTCACAAAACTCTACCTATTTTTGAAAAAGCTATTTACTAATAAAAGTATTTCTTAAATATGTCAATATTACTGTATATCAGTTCACTGCAGATATTGTATCACTTGTATTTGCTAATAACCTCAAAGATGTTACAAAAGGCACATAATACTTACTCGCTGCTTTAATATCTAGGAGGAAAAGTGCTATAAAAATCTGAAGGATTACAATCTATTAAAGCTTTTAGATTATATATACTGCACAAAATAGTGTTACTATATCTTAGCACACCAACTTACTGCAGATACTTTGTTCCCAAGGATGATAGTAAAATGAATGTATAATGTACGTTCAGAGGTTACGCTTAATAAAATGACTCCTGTGCAAATTGGATTTAAATACTGTATCATATATTTGAATTACAGACTTGTAGTCAATTATTGCCTTTCCAGTATCTGAAAAGCAAACTCAGCACTGCAAATGCTGAGAAACTTTCCCCCCACGCTATGCTTTATCCCTGCAGAGCCTTAACTGTCCAGTATCCCGCCCCAGAACACTTCTGGTTTTGACATCTCCATCATACACCCTTTAACATCTGCTTCTGTGCTACATTCAGCTTTTAATGTTGCTACTTATCCCACTGTCCATCTCCAGCGCTATCAGACAAATGGTGACTCCTTCATTTGTATGTGATTAGGAAATACAACTGAGCTCTACAGCATACGGAGTGCAGGTACAGGAAAAAAAAAAAAAAAAAATCGGGAAGGTTGAAAAGGATGGAAGAATTTAGACAATTTAAGGCAGATCATCAATGTCAAATTTGATCTGTGGAAGCCTCAAGATGATAAATGAGTAACACTCTGCTATATCCATCAGCTGGAAATGCATACATGCAGGGAATCTGCAGGACATATGCACTACTAATTCAGCCTTGGTTTAAGTCAATACAATCCTCACTCCACTAGGAAGTTCCACCTCCTTATGGATCTATCAATACATTTTACAAGTGACAATTTCTATCATAAATAAAATGAACTCTCAAAGCTTCACTATGCATAAAAGAGAAAATGAGCAGAATAAAATTTGACTATTATGCCATTTTGAAGGTTAATTATTTTTAGATTGCATGGATTACTTAAAAATTTGTGATTTGAACTTCAAGCCCTTGAAGACAGACATATTGCTCTGCAGAAACAAATGTACTTTGCATGTTCCGATCAAAGAAAAATCATTTAAACTTAGAAAAAATGGGATGGGCAAACCATCTCTTAACATCACGATAAGGGGCTTGGTTTACTGAGAATTTAAAACAACATTGTTTTATAGTATGCTTAACAAATGAAATCAAGTAGTAGTAAAAATACTAGAACAGAATTCAATATACAATTCTTGGGAAAAAATAAACATTGTTACGATGATAACCATATTAGAGATTCAAACAAATTATAGCTTGTATAATATATAAGAAGATAAGCCTAAAAAAATTGAAGCTTGTATTTGTATTTACAAAGTATGGCTGACATACTGTGTTGTAACGTATGGAGTTTGACCATTCTCTCTCTTCAAACAAGATATAGAGAGTTGCAATTCTTGGCCTTGATCCTTTCAGAGCGTTTCCTAAACTGAAGACAGCAGGCAATGCCATCAAGTGCCAGCCACTTCTGCTAGCTCTGGCTGGCCACAACCAAGAGCTGCTCCCAGCTACTTCCAACACTGTAGCTGCAGCTATTCTCGGTACCTTTTCTTGGCTGGATGCCTTCACACGACTCTCCGAGCTTGATATGACATTAATCACAGATTCTTCTTTTCACAGTCATGTCTTTTAAAGAGAGAGAGATTATTCAGAAGAAGCTGAAGGACTTTGACAGTGTTGGACATTAACAGAGCTGGTAGCCTTTTTGGGTGCTCTGGGGACAAATTGATGCTAAAGGAGTAGGCAAGCACTCGGGCAAAAAGCACAGAGACTTCTGAAATCCTTGAAGGCCAGACAGAGGGCACCAGAGGTGCCATAGAAATTCTGCTGAATTGCTAATGAACTGGGGAGAATAAGGGAATATGGAACAGAAGTAAAGAGCTAATTAGAGGCTAAAATGACAAAATGAGTTCTGTACATGGCACATGTACTCTGCAAGTATTTTATTATAGCTACACTGAATTTTTATTACAATTCCTATCCACCTACAGAATTTCCTGACTGGTATTTTTTTTCGTGGACCCAATATTTTCACTTGCCTCTTAGCACTTTACTTGCAGGAGGTAATTTACCAAATGCCACCTAAAACAAACAATGCAGTGGGAGAAATGTGGCAGGGAAACAACCATTTATTTCCTACTTTTCATACTAAAGGATATTTTCATGCAACAACTGAAGTAATACTGAGATAGCAGTAGCTACTTTAATTATTTGGAGCCACAGAGGGCACAAATTGGGCTCATCCAGATTCTAGCAGTACACAGGGCATGCTAGGAGCACAGTATTGAGAAAGTTAATTGGACTGAGTCAGCTTGATCCATCAGAGATTACTAGGTCTAGACTGCCACTGACTGTGTTACACCTGATGATTTTGCAGAGATACCCAAGTGCCTACATGGTGCTCCTGAGTGCTCTGGGGTCCACAAATACAAGGCAAAACCACAAACTGATTATCTGAGACTGCAGACACACAAATGTGAGTCACCTGCTCCTAGACCTAAACAGCCTGAAAACACAAGAGCTGTGTTTATAAGGCATCGTCCTTGAGATGGAAACTCTCAAAACTGGCAGTGGGGGAGCCTCTGAACCGACAGTGGAGTTAATTCACAACTTGTGTTACCCATCCAGAGATGAAAGAGAATATTGTAAAAGACAAAAACAAAAGCACCCTGCAATGGAAAAAAAAAAAATGTACTTAGATCTGTAGGTTTATTTCTTTGAGATACAGGATGAAGAAAAGGAATTGAATGAAATGAAAGTTATTAAACATAAAACCTCACATCCTCTTACACTGGCATTCTTCTACACACTCTTCCCCCCACCACCACCTGGGGTGGAGGCAAACCTTCATATAAATATGGTGGTAGCATAAGCAAAAACCGATTTACTACCATCATACACTGACGGTTGAAGCCTTAAGTATTGAGCCTTCAATTTTCAGACTGCTAGCTCCATGAGGATGAAACATTCACTGATCAATAGATGATGTGAAGTAAATTGGCTGTCCTTCTCCAGTTTCTACTCATCCAGACTACACAAAATCTTTCATAATTGATATCCTCAAGAAAGGCTGAGAATTAAGTGAGTATAGAGGCTGAAAAATCTTTAATCCTTGCAAAGCAGTCTTCTCCAGCACTAGTGACAAGGGAAATGTTAGACATAATTGCTGATCATGCTCTATTTGGTTTTTTAAATAAACAAAGGACTTCTAGCTTGTAATCAGGAAATTTAAACCCTACACACTACATTCAATAAAACAGATACCAACATATTCTTTTAATATTCTGGAAATCGGACATTTAAGGTCACATCATCTTAAATAACACAAAGTCAAAGCACAGAAGTAAATTGCTGAGGCAAAGAGGGTCTTTCACTGTCCACAAAGCACTTAGAACAATGTGCTCTCAAGTCCTTAGTGTAATTATAGAGTCAGTTCAGTATGATATTGCAAACAAATAAAGCGGGATTCTAAACTATCTCCTTTATTGATTTTTTTAAAAAGCTCTCAAATTATGATAGCAACATTTTCCAGTCTTCCCCCTCTCAACTGAAATGACACTCTAGCAGTATTTAACTTTTTTCACTGAGATCCTGAGGTTTTAAACCAGGTCATGTGAAGGTTGAGTTCCGTGAAATGTAAGACTGCCTTGTTTTATCTACTTATAGAACAGAAATGCTAACATCAGTTTAATGGTTTTTCAGTGAATATCTAATAAAGATAAATGAAATCACACGTACTCTGAATTGAAATGCATATCTGAGGATCCAACAGGAACTCAAGTCCCACATCACACAAAAATCTTGAAAAGCTAGTAAGTTAAAAGAATCCCTCACCTTGGAAGCAATTATTTACATTAAGATAGAGTACAAAGCTCTGTATTAATCATCAATAAAACAAAAAATATCAGATTTAATACTCTGCAAAAATTCTTTAATATGGAAAGTTTCTAAGAGTTTTATTAGCATCTCAAATAGTTTTCAGATACTAAGATGAAGAAAACTTGTTTAAAGTACAAATAAATCTGGAAGCAGAACTGAAGTTCTATACTTTTGATTTATCTACAGCTTGCAATGTTTTGAAGGAATTTTTAATAGCCTGTCTTCAGTTGTAACAGTTTTATTCTCTAGACAGAGTGCTCCAATAATAAAAGTTACATTAAAATGCAGCTGCATAAACATGTTTACACAGTTACATTTTCTCATTCACATTCCTTTCTCACAGGTGTACCTTTTCCACTATGAACTAACTACACTTAAGTATATCTTATGTAAGTGCACACATGTATAATGTCACTTGTAAAATAGTCCAGACTGACCAGAGGGAAAAACTAACAGAAAGCTTTATCTGAACGTAAAATAAACAAGTGACATAAAAAGCAGTAATTCCATCACTTGTACAACACCAGTATTTAAATTACAACCACCATCCTGATGTTACAGTGAAAGTGATTATTGCAGTATAATTTTTTTCCAGATGACAGGAGAAATGCACTTTACCAATATTGTTACAGTAACCACCATATTAAGATTATTATTTCTTTGATTATAGACAAGTTAAAGAATTGCATTTCTCCCATCATTTGGAGGAATTCATACAGCAACAATCCAGAAAACACAACTACCACTATTTCTATTTCAGCTACAGAAGCAAAGGAAAAGTCACTTTTTCAGATTCATATTCTTATTTCAGGAAACAGCAAAGTCTTGAAACATAAGGAATTCTTTCCAAACATGAAGGTATCGATTACTTTTAAGATAGGGACTATTGTTTTGTACTTAATTTCAGGGAAACTAAAAATGTAACATCAATATTTATTGCAACTGCATAAGTATTGCCATATAATAGGTGTGCAATATAAACACGTGCAAAATAAACCTTTATGTTGCAGATATCAGAAAACTGCTCATTTTGTTGTTCAATTCATTCACTTTCATAGCTAAAAGAAGGTTCTCACTCATTTAAGAGCAAATTAGGTGATGACTAGTTCTGAAACATTTCTTCCACCGATTGCAAGTTCAGCTTTCAACCTAGCATGCCGTTCCCTTGGATTAATAAAAGTAACAGGAGAGAAAACCCCTACCAGCTTACTAATTATTCATTTTTCTGAAGGATTTTCAAAAGTAACAGCCTAAACCTTCAAATAATGCATGAAAGAGCTCCCCCGCTTTTGCGTACAACACTCATCGCACCTTCACCTTTCTCCATTAGGAAAGTGAAACAAGCACCAAAGTCCAAGTGTTTGAAGTAAACAAGCATTGCTAGAGCCCATAGAGGAGCTTTTATTTGATGTGAGCTTTACTGACACACTAACGAAGGCCTGACAGACAAGGCAGGAGAAAATGCTATTTGAGCATAAACTCAATGTTTGCTCACTAGGCTGCCTGCCTGCCAGAGGGTTACCCAAACACAGCTCCTGCAATGGAAAGTCAACCTTTTCTAGCTGTCTCTTAGCAAACAAATGCAAGCCTGGGAATTTCTCATACGTTCAGATAAATCAAGAATCAGACATTTCAGAGCACCAACCTCCATAGCTTTAGACAGAGATGTTAGATTTCTCTGGGACCCTCCGATTTCTCACTGTTTAGACTAAGCTACAGTTCCTGCCTATCATATGCATGTCACATCATTTCCAAAGCTGTTCACTAAAGTTAGTTTGACACGTGTCTGTTTTACCTACTATTCTAAGTCAAAAACCTTGAGACGTCTAAACTATGAAACACTTATGTAACATTCCCTTACGTGGTGGTTTTTTTTTAATACGCCTAGGGATACTGAGGTATATCGTCTCAAAAAATCTGATTTGGCATCTTCTGCAATGCACACAGGTTCCCTGGAGACACACAGTTCTGAGCTGTATTCTTTTCAGTACAAAACTGCAACTGTATACCTTCCTGATCAAGTCTCAAATAAAAATCCTTTAGAAAAGCACAGGGTAGAACTGTAATGCAATTTCTGTATATTAGAAACCCAAATATATTATTTCTCTGCATGAGGTCCATTTAGCAAACCAAATTTTTATATTGAATATGTCCACTATTGACAAAATGTCTAAGATGATGTACTTGAAGGCTTTTCAAACCTGATGGTACCTCCTGAGATTTACATTCAATAAGTACAGTTGGATAGCTATTTAAAGATCGAATTCAAGATAAGACTTCAATTAGATTACTTCTGCTACAGCCTCTGTGATGTATGTAGCCAATTCAGTTAGACAATATTGCTTTTTCCAATTACTATAAGCTAGCCATTTTACATGTACTATACACGCTCTGTTTCTAGGAGATTCAACGGAATAGGATTTGGTTCTCTACTGGTTACATGAACTGCCGTATCAGATAACTCTCTTTGCATAAGAATTGAGGAATCTGAAGAGGATCGTGTGCTGAAATGTATTTAGGAGTACAGTCTCTTTCCGTACCCAGGAACTGAGGATCATAAAGGACTCCAGGACTCTGAAGCAGCAGGACTGATACCAGTCTTCCACACAGGAAACCGGGGTATGGGAATTGTGAGAACACCAGTCACTTTTGGTCATTACAGAGTACAACCATGGAGAGATTTTTTTTTTTTCTTATATCCTGGCAAAGGCAAGTGACTGAGTGTCTGCCAGCAGTACCACAGCTGTACAAAGTCAGCACCAGTAAACCACCTCCGTATCAGACAGAGACAGGCATACAGCAGCTGCTGAATGCTTCTGGCAGCCCTGCAGCAGCAGCAGCTGCACAGCCGTTTCGTGGCTGGGAAAAAAGTTTGGTCACTTTGCAACTCCCTTCCTTTCAGATCACTTAATTGGGCCGTGTACCTGTTCCAGGGTACAGGCACTGCTAATTTTAATAAAGCTAAGAAATCGGTTTACTACCAAGCCATTGAACCTTTATAAAGTGTTCAGACATTAAAACCTGAGTATTCTTTTTACAATTTTAAATGTTATTTAACAGAACAGCCTTGTTTAGTCTACAGTATTTAACAGTCACCAGCCAGATACTATTTTGAGCAATGCATGCATAAGATACTGACCTTCCCAGCAAGAACTCACAGCCCAACCAGCTATTGAAAGCAAAAGAGCAGCCACAGAAAGATTGCTCCATTTGTCAGAAGATATTCATCTTTGTATATACCCTTTCCAAAACAACTTATGTATAAATCTGCCAGCAAAACAATCTTTCCCAAAGAGTTTGCTTTAGAGATGAAGATTAAAAAAAATAATAATCTAACCTTGAGGAAAGCATCCCAATCAATTTTAGATGACTTGTTCTTCATGTTTGCATGACATACCCACTATTATTTTTTTTTTCATCTCACAGTGAACAAAAAGGTATCGCATGGATCTGCTCATAGTACTCATAGCCAAATGCATACAAAGTTACTGGTAGGCATTAGAAAAGACTGTAGTATCTGCCAGTGTTCTTCCTGCCTTTCTAGTACAACCGAGTGCGAGATGTCAGGCAGGACCAGCAGTATTTGTGCATGGCAAGGAGCAACAGGTGATGCTGAGCTCCTTGGTTACTGACATACTGTAAGCCAGGGGTGAGAGCAAGCTGCACACTTCAAGGGGAAGGGGGCAGTGAAGAAGGGAGAGAAGGCAACCTGGAACGCTCAGCCTGAGGTCAGAGGACAAGGAATTTCACAGCTAGGCGATAATTTTAAGAGGCAAGTGCCTATCACACAAACATGTGCCAAGACACTCACTCACACACTTCCTCCTTATAGATTAGTTTTAAACCTAATAAATTCTCTAAACTCAGCTCACCGCATACCTGCGCAAGCACATTTGCTGGTGTAAGGATGGCATCCACAACAGGCAAGAATAACCAGCAGGAGTAAGTAGGGAGATGTGCTTCTTTCAGTGACACTAATGATTTAGGGCCACTTAGAAGTATTTATGCGTATGTGTATATTGTAGTATACACTAGAAAAGAAATAGCTTTAGAGTTAATACTTAACATTAAATAAAAACTTATTTAAAATTTTGCTTAAGAAAAAGCATATAGGACAGGATATAACTAAGAAGTAGAACTGCAAATCAAAGGGAGCAGCGTAAGCACGGTGCCTAATTTCTAGTCGTAAGTTTTCTAGAAAACAAGTTATTGTTGAACTAGTTTTGAATTCTCACAAAATAACAAAGCAGAAACAAAGGGCTGTATTTGAAATGCTTACAAACTCAAATTCCATTCCCTACATACAGGAATTTCTTTCATTAGGACAAGATGGAGAAGAACTCAGTGATTAGCATTCTAATTCAATACTAAAACATAGTCGGGTTCAATTGGTAAAGCCACTGAAGGGATTTTCCCAGGTTTCTGCTTTGTCGTTGAATGACTGCACTTTTCCTTTCAGAGCTAAACAAGCCAACAGTTCAAAAACGTCATTATCTTCTATGAATTTCTTCACAAGTGCTGCATTGCTACACTACTTGTGCGGCTACTGTAAACACTGAGCAGAAGCATCCACACTCTTCAGATTATCAGGCAGAGGATGACTGAAATGGTCAGGCTTCTTGCACACAGAACACATCTAAAAGATAGCGGCCACCATGAGCTTGTTTGCAAGGCCACAGGTAAACATGTGAGTGACAGCAAACAAAGCTGTACTCCATTAAAATGACATGGGTGAAACACGTGTCCGCCTTCAGATGGAGGCAATTCAAGAAAAATTGTGCGGCGTATTACTCAATTCTGCATAGTACTTAGCAAAAGCCTCATGACTTCAAAAATAAAAGAACAGCCAGGTCCTGTTAAATTTACTATGCTCACGCCCCTTACATTTAAAGATGGAAAGAAATACTTCCCTCAGGGAAGGGGGGCCCAGCTCATAATTTCTGGATTAAACCCATTATTATTAGCTGCAGAAAGAAACTATTAGTGACAGGTTCACTGAATTACCTCTTTACAGAGGTCACTAGAGCTTCCTAGAAACCTAAAACTGCCATTGTAAATTTAGCTAATAACAAGTGAGTTTTTTAAACCATCAAAATTAGAGGTAAACATAATAAAGAACCTGTTTAAAAACCCTAATTTAGTCACACACTGAAGTACAATACATTTGCATTTTCTTCACTTCGAAGTTATAAACTGAGAAATACGCGAGTGCTGGCACGCACCACTATTACATCAACATTTTATATCCACAGATGTGGATGTAGAATTTCTATTGATTTTCAATATGCTCATTTCTCTTAAAACTATAACACAAATAAAGAATAATTTCTCTGGCAAGTACATAAACTAAAGCTTGATCAGCACATTTAAAATAAGATTAAACAGAGGCCTAAAGTAGGATTAAACAGAAGTTTTCACCATGCAAAATTCTGTTATGAAATGAAGCAATTTTGCAAATATCAAGAATCTGAAACAACCCCACATGTACAAAAATCTTACTTTCATTCAGTGTTTATTACTGCCATTTTAAAGCTTCGCCCAATTATTTACAAAGGACGTCAGACAGAAATTGTTCAATCCACCACTTCATAGGCTATGCTTAGTTCTGTTTAAGCTTCCAAGACTGCTAATAAACGCTGTGCACTGTTTCATGTAAAATACATACACAGCCTGTGTTTCCCCCCGCCCAAGTAAGTGACCTCATCATTGGATTACAAAGTCCTATTTTGCTTGCTTGTGCTCTCCCTTGCTCTGGTCCTCTAAATTTTGTGTTCCGAGTTCTACAAAGGATGTCCTTGATCCTAACCTTGTAAACAGTTGAGTAGTTAAGAGTACACTATTTGGTGAGATACTCGAGCTTGAAATCCTTCAGATGGATTTCAGCATAAAATCTAAGTCTTCCTTTTCTTGGAGTTATCATGCAGTTGCCCAGCAATTACATCAAAGCATTGCAAAGCATTTGGGGAGACTTCTTTATTGCTGTTGCATTGGAACTTAGGCATTGGTAGAAACAGCACTGGGCATAGCCTCTGCTCTACAGCACACCAGTACGCCTCACTGCTTGCACTGCAAGGGGACACCAGTGCTACATTTGCTTAGAACGAGCTCTCCACTCCTCCCCCATGCAATGAGGGCCTTCATCCCTGTTGTCCCTCCTAAGTTCTGATCTACTTTGTCAGATGTTACTTTAAGAACTTCTAGAAGTAATGACTCTATCCTAGCCAAAAGGATTTCGAAATCCCTATTTTTAAACAGGGTAAACCAAACATCTTTAATTCTGCTGGTTCATAAGGACTTGACCAGTAAAATGGTGCTATAGCCGAATTACTGCGGAAAAAATGGAACACCCCACAAAACGGTCATGGTAAATTCTACACTAAAATGAGCATCGCCTGTCACAACTCAGCCATGTTCATTAGTATTGAACAGGAACCTACTAAAGCTGTCATAGTCCCACAAGCCTTACACAGATCTAAAACGTGCTCTGTTATGATTTATTTTACTAGTAGAAAGCTATTGTGCAAAGATACTTGAATCCCACTGACTCTGGTTACAAGCTCCCCAGAACTATGACCAAAATTCAACAGTTGTCAGCCATACAGATCCTGAATCTGAAGGAGATTTATATTAATTTCCAACTACGACTAAACTACCACAGAGTGCATATTTCATGGTTTAAGTTCAGTTTACTATAAATTCAGTTCCTTTTGTAATTTCTTATCTGCTTAATATTTTAAGGGGTTTTGTTTTAACAACTAATACATCTCATGCAGTAACAATCAATGACGCAAAAGGCTAGGAAAAGTGCTCGATTAATCAGCTGTGAGATTCAATATTACCTTTTGTGCAGGGCACATCTGCTTCTGAGTAAGGCAGGCAAACAACCTCGTCTCTGCTGTGCTAGTTACTGTATTACTGTTGTACAGAGTAAGACCACATTGTTCAATTACACCCTGGCACCGGGTTTAGCTCTTCAGGTGTCTAGATTGAAGAAATGACCTTACTGAAATAAGAATTTCTTTAAATTGCTCCACTTTGCAGAATTTGCAGAGTACTCTCAGTAAGATTAAGCCAAGATGGGACAGGCGCTTAAATACTGAAGTGTTTGTCATCCTACAAATGAAACTTCAAGATAACAAATATCCACACAATAGGTAACCAAAATACTGACATTCACAAGAGAGCTCAGGCATTGAAGTCTTGGAGTGGTCTAAATTACTCTGTCTCCAAATACTATTACACTGTATTTCACTAATATTAATTTATTTCACTATAGATCCAAAGTTCTGTGGGTCTAGCTCCCCTTGCAGCACCTGGCACCTAAATCTGAAGAGCAACTTCTGCTAGCCTTCAAGACACTAGGTGATCTGAAATTTAACAAACTGTGTGAGGAGCTGCATTGAATTATTTACCACCTGGAAATCATAAAAATCAAAATTATATGAAGGGTAACAAAAAAATACTATTAAAACATGAGATGGTGACAGTAAAATTTGACAACTTTCCAACAGAACTAACTGGAAACCTGCCTTTTCTGATGACCCATACAACTTGGAGCAAGCGAAATGAGAGCTAAGAGCCCTGAGGCTACTCAGCAGGGTCTCCTACCTGTGGAGATAAACACCCTGGAGAAACTCTATTTCCTTCTACAAAGAAATGCAGAATTTGTTTTAACTTCTAAATTGGGTCAAAAAAAAAAATACCAAATTTCAAAACACTGAAATTCTTTGCAAATGTAAAGTTCTCTTTCTCCAGCCAACTCTATATGGTCCCTTTCTGAAAAAACATAGCACTGTTCAAAATTAAGTTAAAGGATTATTTGGAGTTGTCTTGCATAAACACAAGCCAAGTATCAGTTTAAGTTATTATAATGGTCTTTATATAGGCTCATAAGTCACACGGCAAATTTTGGCAGAAATAGACTTTAGTCTTTAGAATACGTTTAGGTATTTGATCATAGTGCCAAAAATCTCCCAAAGATAAGTCAAATACACCAGAAAAACTGGTTTTAATATCCGAAGAGTTACTCAACCTGAACTGAATTTATCAAGATAAAGAATACATTTTTCTTGCTATTCTGAGGATAGACAAATCTTTCTGCTCAATATCTAACAGCTGTTGCAAGCAACAGATGCTGGAAATTCTCTAAGAGATTCTAAAAAAAAAAAAATCTTTTATAGAGCAAAATACTTTGCAACCTTAACACCAGAGTTTCCATAATGAAATCAATTTCTATGCCATGGTCTTAATTTCAGTCTACGTCATATATTGGTTCAACCTATAGCCCCTAAGCTTTACATTCAAGAAGTTCTCATACCAGCAGTAGTCTTCCATAAAAAGACTTGTTCACCTAACAGTGCTAGTCTTTGCTCAGTGAAATGTTAGTTCCTGCAACCTGTCAGAAAGTAACCAAACAACAACATAGTCTGGTATGAAAGAAAAGGCAAAAAGCCTAAACAAGAAAAAAAAAGGCTACCTTTTTAAAGCTGAGACTTCTTGTCTGTGAAACTGGATAGTTTATTCTACATAGAAGAGTTTTGCATATTCCTTAATCCAAAAATGAAAACCTTTCACCAATTTACTAAAAAGCTTTTCTTTTTTCCACCCACAGTTTAAGCCAAATGTGTCTCAGCACTGGATCCCAAACTTTAATTTCCTTCTACTTCTGCTATTGTTATGCCAGCACTTCTAAATATTTACCCTTCCCAGATTCCTAAAATGGAAGGAGCTGGGGTTCTTTTGTAGTGCAGATGATTTGCACAGACCCCAAGTAGTGGAGAAATTCTCACGCTTTCACGGGAGGGAACTGGATTTAGGGGACACTTTGTTTGTGACAGGGTAAAGTAATCTTCAATAAATTTAAATTGAAGGGTCTTTCTAACACTGAGGGATTATGTATACCTTCCTGATGTACAATGATAAACATTAAAGGTATTAATAAACATTCTTTAGAGAACTGCAGATTTACATTTTTTAGAAAGTGTAGATGTGATTAAATTGCATCTGTTTCTGGAAACATTTAGCACTAGGCTGCTGAAAAGTTATTTTACTATATACTCCAATTTATCTTCCAAAAAATTAAACTGTCATTACAGATAAGGATTCAGTAAAAGTAAAAGCTTAATCAAAACCCCTAAGGAAAGACAAACAAGATGCCCGCATTAAACAACATGAAAAAAGAAAAATAAGTACCAGTTTTATGGCTAGCAAATGTTTTGGAGCCTCCACAGGGACAGCTTAGCCATTGCTTCCAAAAGGGGAAGCCAGCTTAGTCTTTGCTGGCATTACATACTTTCAGCAAAATGATCTACAAGAGAAATGCTCCATATCCTATTTATTTATTTATTAAATCAAACCCATAGTCTAACAAGTTAAGCTACAGTAAATCTAAAGGAGATGTAAACATAGAACATACTATGGGGTAATCTGAGACAAAACCAGTTTTCCTTTTCTTTTTGTAAGCACACACAGAGTTGTTATCCTACTTAACAGAAATCTGTTGCTAAAGCATTTGTTCCTCTTGCTGCAACAGAACAGACAGAAGGCTAATTAAAACCTGCTAAAGCCATTGATCATGCCATCTTAGCTGAAGCCACGAATAAAAATATCAATATATTATAACATTCTTTATTTTAAAATTGTCAAATTATGCATTCTAATTAGAAGGAAATCCTTCCAGAACATCTTTTTTGAGCAGTAAGCCTCTTTTGTTACCAAAGCAAACATTTCTCTGTGTGTATATTCCATCTGATAAAGTTGGATTTCTCCCCCTTACAGCTGCTGAAAACTTAGGGTACAGGAATCCAAATGAGATCATCGTCTCCATATATTCCAGAATTCCTCAAGAATCTGTACAAGTGTATGTAGCAAGTGACAGATGAATGTAATGAAACTTAAAATAAAATAAGCTTTCTGACAGTGGGGAGCTACAGTTCCTCAATATCCAACTTGGAATACACTCACAATATCCAACTACACAGGCAAATCGGAAAAGAGGAAACAAAGCAGAGGCTGCCAAAATCTGCTTTTCAGTCTAAGGCAGCAAAATAATTACGAACAAGTCATAATTTCTATAAAATCAGAAGAAAATGCTTCAAAGGCATGGTTGTTACTACCAGACCCATTTTGCACAGGGCTGCCAACCTATCAATAACTACCTCTCCTTATGCTCCTGGTACAGCACCATTTCTCTTTTATACGGACCTTTGCTTCTTTCTCATCTCCTGCTTCTATTTTTATATTTCTCTCCTCTGTTCCTGAATTTTCCTCATTACAAAGTCTTCTGTATCAGCAGAACCAGAAACTCAGAAGATTAATTTCTAGAAGCAGTAGTCTAGATAGGAAAGGAGAAATCACTGCATCTGTCCTATAGGCAATCTTACTGTGTAGAATACCTATTTGCATAAACAATATTTACCATTGCAAGAAGTTTAGATGTACAGGACAATCTTAACATACAACCAAGAAGTTTCTGTGGGCACACAGGTTCTACAAACTCCATTAACCAGTTTCACCTTTTAATCATTGCGGTGACCTGCACTGCATTTGCACCTTCCACAACAATGAAGTATCAGACACCATAAAGTTCATTGATGAAACATGTCTTGAGTTTTCCAATTTAGGCTAAGATTATTTCAAAGCTATCTATCCTCCTGAGGGAAACAATGGCAAAGATTTCCAAAGATAAGTTTAATCACAATAACATTATCTACTTGTTTGATGCATCAAGTAACACAGCTTCTGGCTTCAAAAGTAGTAATTATCAGAAAATTCTAAAAAACTGAAAAAAAATTCTGGACTTTTCAGTTTAACTGCAGTAACCAAAGGTTTAATACTACTGAAGACTGGATCAAACTTTTTATAACTTTTTATTGTGTCCAATTATGTGTTTTGCTGTTAATTTGGTTTAAAAGGATATACTTTAACCAAATCTGACTTAAAAGCAGAGGGATAAGGCAGCTAGCTAAACTGGAAAACTCTAAGAGTGTCAAAGTTGTGCAGATACACAAAAAAATATGTTGCTAACACTGAATAGCAAGGTAAGCATGCCTACCTTAAGCTGGAAAAGCAGTTTTAAAAAGCAGTAGTTTTAAAGAACAGCCAAGGTTAATTTGCATAGTAAGGAAGTCTTAAAATGGGAAATGTTTATATATAGTTAACAGTTCTGTATATATTGTAAGTAACATCCAGACAACAGGCCAAAGATACAAGCCTTTCAAAACAGTTAATGTCTGATGCTCAGGAATCTTGCCCCTCTCTAACACAGACTGTATGATGTCAACTCTGGAGAGCAGAGGCAAAACGGGACAGGAAGAGAAAAGGCACCTGGAAAGAGGCAGCCCAGTTCTAGGCAGGATGATGCTACTCTGAAAGGCATTGCATAAGAAAAGCAATTCGAAATAGCTCTCTGTTACTCTTCAAGATAAGATTTTAATGATACTGAAAATAATTCTCAAAGTGAAACTGAAGAAAAAACTTGAAGCTAGGCAAAAAAAGAGAAAGGAAACTGAAGAAAAAATAAACTTGAAGCTAGGCAAAAAAAGAGAACGTGTTCACAGGAAAAGATGCAAATACTTATTGCACTTTTCTTCCATCCAGCACCACAAAACATGACACTTTATGTCCAGGTTTCCTACAGTCTGTATTTTAACTTATTCTTTAGTTGTCACTAACAGCTAGAAAAGATGTCACTTTCTGGTCCTGGATTAGTTACCTTGAACACAAATGAGCTGTGAGCTACAAGAGAAGCCTTCCCAATACAGAAGAATTAAAACCATGAACTTCCCAGAGAGTCCACAAAGCAACCCTTTCCTTCCTTACCCAGCCAACGGTGTGACTCATGAGAAACAGCTGACTGCATGCAGAATGAAGTCTCCACTGGAAACCAGGCTCGTGTGTTACATTCGATGTACTTCAGGCAAGTGAAAAACTTCATTATAACATTCCAAACAGGTTTCCAGGAACAGCAGCGCACTGAATTAGGGGCTAAAGGAAGAGGAGTTGTCAGTTGTAACTGCATCAGAAAGAAAAACAGGAACACATTTCCTGGGGTTTTTTAAATTACACTTCAAGAGCTATTGTTACTAATAGCTGCTCCAAGCTGTAAAAACTGCAACCTCGGAGGGCAAAAGTCAAAGAAACCCTACTGGTTTTCCCCGGGTTACTCACAGAATTAATAAGATCATTTGGGAGCCAGCCTTGAGGTTATCAGAAGTCTCTCGTCACAGGCTCACAGTACACTTTTGCAGCATTTCTGTTTACAACTCTTTAATGAACTGCAGCACTGAAGCGGAAATCCTCTTCCCTGCTAGTAGGTTGTGCTGGAATGCAATTTGGGTATCTACATATTTTGCGTTTCCAACAGCAAAGTTAGGAAAAAATGAAGGAGATAAGACTTAAGCAGTTTTTCAGTACACAGTTCTAAAACAGCTTTATAAAACTGTATTCACCACTGAAGAAATAAATATCAAAACTTATATACCAATATTATTACTGATAATATAAGCAAATTATCTTAATTACGCATGATATAATCAAACAGAACATTGCCTTAAGGTGCCATAGAAAGTATTCCTCTTTAAAATTTTTTTTTTTAAAGCAATAGTCTCCGGCAGATAGAAACAACCCAAACAATGAGAATTCCATAGTTGAATTGAGCCCTGCTGTTTGACACAGAAAAAGTCCTAAATATCAATGGAACTTAATGGAGGCTATGCTGCAAACAGATTCTGGTCAAGGAAGGAATCATAGCAATTTAGCTGCAGGCATGCCTTCACCATACTATGTTCAGGCACTATGAGGGTTTTAGCCCAACCACTGCCACTATTTGTGCACAAGTATCTCATATCCTGAGCACCTGGTTTGATGAAGTTCCCCACATTACTACCTACGCAGAACAAAACAGACACCAGTTGGATATCACCTTTCAGCATCCAAAACCTGGCTTGCCAGACAAACTCAGACAACCTCTGTGAATTTGTGACAGGAGGTCAGCAGGACACAAACCAGAACTGGCATGCCAACTACAGGACAGCCTCTCAATAAGACCACAAGAATAAGTCAGAACCAAGTAGAGATCAGACAAATAAAAACAAAAATACACATGACAAAGAAGGACTTCAATTTGCCCTTAATGTGAAGGGCGAAGTCAAACACCCAGCATTGCTGGAAGTGTTATGCATTTGAAAGTGGTACGCATTTGAAAGTAAATCCTTTCTTTTCGCATTTTAGACAAATGTTCTGAGAAGAAAATGAAAGGACTTCAAGAGAGTGAATCTGCTTAGGAACCAGAGTAACATCACAGGCGAGTAGAGTGACTGAACGTCATCATCAGGTTGGAACCCAAGGATCTGACCAACACATGGGCTGGGAATAATAATAATAATAAAACCCCCAAAACTTACTTCCTTCCTTAAAAGGAAAAGTTAAAGAGAGGCAAAAATCCCCAAAGCAGTCTGGCACAGGTAATAAGTTGACTCACCTTTGTTATCAATTTGAGGGAAATCACAGTATTTGTGGGAGGATTTTGTTGGTTTGATCAGTACAATCATTGAAGACTTAAGATCAGGCATTCATTGTCACAGCTTGGAAGAATGTTTTGCAATATTTGACTTCCCTTCCTACATCCCAGGCAATCCAAAATGGATGTCATGGAAGCAGAAAAATTAAAGCTCTTTAGCCAGTTACATCTGTTTTACTTGAAAAGTTCTAAGTGAACAGATCTAGCACATCAAGAGACAGAGGTAGCACAGAGATACATGCTAACACACATACACTTAGTTTCCAAAATGGAAAGTTAAGTCTGAATATGGAATGAGGTTGTGTGGCTCAGCTACTGTATGTTGAAGTTTAATGTTCTGAGAAGGGTTAACATGGCAAATTTATTGAGCATTTCAACATGCAAACTTCTGCCTGTTTTGTTGCACATTAGAAATACCCTAAAGTACTGTCTGAGACATTTTAAGTCATAAATCTTACTCTATGACATGTAGTTTTAAGAAATCCCACGACATTGCTATTGTCTGCTATCTAAGCACTGCTGATTCACTGTTTGTATGCGTATGTTGCAGACTGCTGTCACATGCAACATTCTGCATCCAAGTTCAGCATCTTGTTTGTGTTGGCATGAACTTTTGCCTACTCTTGATCAATTCTGCTTTTTGCACAGGAAAAGCCTAAGACGAGTTTCAGAAATTCCTTTGTCAGGGCAGATTCTCCCTCCCCTTCCGCTCATACAACCCACTGTTCCAGGGGCAGGGTTAGGGAGAGGAAGAGAAACAAATATTTTAGTAAACTCCCAAAACAGAGAAACACGGGCACATATAATTTTGATAAGTCAAATTACCAGTTAGCTACACATTTTATCCCCCAAAAATGTAAGAACAAGTGGTATCTGCTGCTTGCTTCCCCTGTATTGCTACACCACCTAGCTAGGAGAGCTACACATCCTGTCTTGGAGTCCACTCATTGATTTCAGTCCACTCCTAACAGCAGCTCTTGCCCCCCATTCTTCTATTTGTAACATGTTCTTTGGGTCATCAGTAACATGAACCGAATTTGCCATCTGAATAGGCTGGCAACAGCAGTTTGCCTGGCTGCAGAACACTGCTGCCTTCAGCTACCTTCTTTTGACAACTGCTCAGTACAGACGTTCTTATATCTGGATACTGCTTTATGAGTTTGAGCAGCAAAGTGTCAGCTGGAACACCTAAGTAATGGGACAGATGTACACTGGTTGATGATATTGATGGCTGTAGGGATGAAGCACACAAGTAGTTGGTTGTAAGTCACACAGGTTACAAAAGGAAATCACTGTCTTGGAGAAGTCACTTAAGATGCGAGATTAATTTCCATTACCTGGAAATGACAGTCACATCAATTTCCTCATCTGTCAGTCGTGAAAAACAGACAAAAAGTTCTTAGACTATGAAAAGCAGGTGTCTGCCCTGGAGCTACTGGGACTGGCCTTACAGAAGTGTAAGGCAGAAACGGACGTTTTCCTTTCCTGAAAGCCTTATGTCTGGTAGCATCTGGAGGTATCCATTAGCTTTCTTACAGGGTTTTTTTTGTAGACTTGAATTGGTTTTGAGTGGTGACTACCTGGGTACCTAGAAATGGCATAATTTTTCTCTGATAGGAGGAGAGTTCAGGGTTGTAGTCATTCTTTGCACATGCTTTGTTGATTATTCACCCAAACTAGTCATATCAATGGAGTTTCAACAGAAAAGTCCCATACTTTTTTGCTATTTTTGAGCCAACCATAGAACTAGAAGCATAACTTCACCCTACTGATATCCACTGAGTCCAAGTACTACTAGCCCAACATCTGTATGAGTCCTTAAAATTTCCCTGCAAACCCCTCTATCAAACAGGTTAACACTGATTTTTTTTTTTTTTTCCTTTGGTGCTGCTTCACCAGTAACCCTCTCAGTTTGTCTAATACAATTAAAATCTAACTTTTACGTCTCCTGGATGATGACTTCTTGTCAGAACTATGTTTAACTTGGGACTTTTAGACCAAGATGCAATTTTTACATGACATGACTAGAGGAATTGTCATCACATTGCCATTCTCTCCAAAATCTAACTGGTACGGATTTATTACTTCATCTACTGTATCCTCAAGCAAAATTTTTCAAGTCTCATAAAAAACAAAGTGAAAGTGGATAGCATCTACCCTCTGTGTTGTTAGACATTACCAACAAAACAGAGCAAGTACCAACAAGTAGCTATTTTAGTATTTTTAAATGGGTTTTTAACCTGAAAACAAGGATTGAGAACTTAGAAGATATTAAAACACTAAATATACTGTACGCAGAATGGTTCAGAAAGTAACTATACAGCTTGGAGATTAGGAGTAAGAAATGAAGTTCTCCAACATGCTAGCTGACAGCCAGCTTCAGGCAGCATCCACTTAAATGTTATCAGATAACTTTTTCACTGCTCATGTAAATTGAATAGACGGCTTAATTTCAGAACTGACAATCTCAACGAGTCAGGACTTCCTAAGAACACAGGAGCCTGTTTCTGTTGCAGTTAACCATTGAGATTTCTCTTCTTTTTAAATAGAAATCTCATTTGTTCACAGTAAAAAGCATTTACTCAATAGAAGCCTCAGGAGTGATGGGAAGGGAGCAGACTTGCCTTCAAAAATGGCCTGAAGTTATTTCAGCATACCTTGAAGATTACCACCAAGTCAGAAGACTCCCAAGCATACACCAGTCAAGGCCTTTAGTACACATTTTATGCTGGGTGCAGAAAGATATATGAATTAGCAGTCTGAGGAACTGTGAGCGTCACGCTGATCTTGCCTACTACATGAATACAAAGTACCTTACTCAGTACCCAAAATGTAATCAAATCTGCATAATTTAAATAATCAAAAGGTAAATATTTGTGTGCAAGCTGATGGCAGATTTCTAATACTCTTAAAATCTAATTTATGTCAGGAATATGATCTCATGTTTGTATGTTCTTTACTTGAGGTGGAAAATTAACTAGTACAAACTATTTGTGTTCACTTGCCACAATCACATCTCTGCAAAGGATACTTAGGAGAGAGAGATCAGAAAAAGTTTCATTATCAGTATCATAATATCATGCCACTTAACACTAAGTTGGAGGTTGGTTTTTTTTTTTTTCTATGACAACCAATTTTTCATGAAGTTTGGAAGAGAGTTAAAAAGCAGTAGTTGTACATGGACTGAAAATAAACAGAGTCTGAACCAATTAGCCTCACCAGGGCAGGAAGGAATCTCAGTGTAAATTTTTAAGTGGAGCTCTGCTTGGAATTTCAACAACGTAATTAAGTATAGACCGCTTCAAAGTGGGACATGTCTATACTGATCACTGGAACATACAGTATTGCAGAAGGGGAAAGCCAGTACTTCAAACAGCATTTGAATAAAATATGGATTTTTTTAAAAAGCTGTACTCTACAAGAAACAAAAGAACAACAGACTGACAGAATATTTGAGCAGGTCTGCTTTTCATTTTTTTCAGTTAACATTATTTATGCCCATGTACAAATATTTCTTTGCAAGCAGCAGAACTTAGCTGTTGGCTCCAAATACTTTAACATAATTAGAATGGTTTTAAACATTAGTTATGCCATGGTTGGTAATCTTTCTGTGCAGACTGCAGGGTATTGCAAATCCAGTTTGTCTTCCCTAGCTGACCTTAGGTAGTACTGCACCTGAACTCATCCTGTTCGAATTCAGAAGTGTGTCTAATGTCCCTCCTCCAGCTCACGTCATACATGATACTACTTTCGTTGCTGTACGATGTGTGCCAACATCTCAGCTTCTTTTTTCTGTTTGCTAATTTTCTACTTTCAAACTCCAAGCTTTTGCAGACAATCAAGAGAAAGCACTGCTCTGTGCCATACATCTATCACATTGCCTGGATTGCCCTGAACATTGATTATTCCTAATTAACTCTTCCTTCATGCTCACATGCTCAAAAGATTTCCAAGTCAAAACTCCGCTCCACAAAAGCTAACATGTCAATATATTAATTTTATCCAGTTTGGCTGGTGCAGAAGTGGGACTTTCACCATTCCTTCCCTTTAGTCTGCAAGCACAAGTGAAAAAAGTGTTTAAACACAGTATCAGAGAGAAGAATTGGCTGCTGGGCTTCAAGTTAGCTGTTGTTGCGAAACAGTAGTTAACACAAGCAGTAGGGCAACTTGCCACTATCTTGGCAAAAAAGAATTGCAGGTATTATATAAGATTCAGATTCTTTAGAAGGAAAAGGGGAAATTCACATGCCTTTATCCTAAAATAGAATTCCTACTTTTCAGTTTTTTGGGTTTGGTGGTGTTTTTTTTTTATAAACAAATCTGCAATTGTGAATTTATAATGAGTATATCCCAATGCCCAAAAGTATATATTTGCATTGAAAATACATTTTGTGCACTGAGGTAGACAGACTCAGTGAATTGAAACTTTGCCTGAGATGATGTCAGCCAGTTGCAAATAGATTCTAGGTGCACTGTCAGAACTGGCAGTACGTGCCAAAAGCCCTGGCTCCTTCTCTGGAGACCTAGACATAAGGCAGTATTTCAACTGTAGGACGGGATACACAAAGAAAAACAATACACCTGTCTTTTGCAACAGAAAGAAATAGGTCAAGTCCTCAAATCACAACAACAAGGTTCTGGGTGGTTTTTTTATTTTGTTTGTTTGTTTTTAAGATACAAATATATACACTCTTTTTCAGTCACATTTTGTTCAATGAGCTTCAGAAAAAATATGCCATATTCTGCAGATTTGCAAACTGAGAACATGTGCTAGCATTATGCATACCACAATAAAAAAAGCGTGTTGCCTGTTCAACTGAACATTTCTTCCTGTACGTGTACACAGATGGAAGCAGCTGCTGCCACTAAATATCTCAGAGCTGAAATGCATTTAAGAAACTCTGCTCCATTCCCCAGGCAGGGCATGCTCTTACAGACTGCAGCAAAGCTGGATGGGGTAGAAAGTAAATGCAAGTAGTGAGGCGGTTTGTCGTTCCTCCCTGCCCCGTAACAAGCTATGAAAAGACACTCATACAGCTTTGAGAAACTGAAAGACTAATACAAATACCACTTTCTCCTGAGTGCATACTTTCATTTTACGGCACAACATGAGCTAAAACTAAGCAGCTAAAACTAAAACATGCAATTTGCCTATCAGGTCACTGTAAGAGTAGGCACAAAAAAGTAGTGCCTGCAACACTGACTTATATTGAAAAAACAAGGAGGTGGAAGGATGAGGTAATGGAAAAAGAGAAAGCAGTTTATCACTCCACTCACTCTCTCCTCATAGAGGACTTTGAGCACTCAGGAACAGCAGAGGACTATGCTCCTACTCATGACCTTTCTTTGAAAAAGTGCAGTACAAAGTCTCAAAAAGTAACAGAAAAGTCAGGGTGGAGGCAGAAATCTGGCATTCCAGCACTCCCACTCCCAGCTTAAAACTTCAAGGCAGACCCATTACTATTTCACAGTCTGCTGATTTGCTCTACTTTCCATGAACCAAGAATGCTTAAGAAAATTTAACTTAATCTCCATTTATTGTCTCAGGTTAATCATATTAAAATTTTGATTCTGGAATCTTTAATGTCATCAACAGCAGTAGTGGACCATCGAAAGTGAATGTTCAATAAGAAAAAGAAAACTAAGAATCTCCTTGCTCCAGAAGATGACCCAGAAGCCTTTTTTCTTAAATATTTTCGAGACAGGTTAGTTTGGTTTGCATGTTTTTAGACAGCTGGGCACCTATAGTAAGAGAAGTTACATGTAAATCAGTACAGAAATTACACACTTCCCTCCAGCATTTATCAAGTTATGAGAAACCATTAGCAATGGCACTGAAGCATACTCATTTATGGATTAGAAAAGGCACTACTGCTTTCTGTAGCTCATGAAGTCATTTGTCTTGTAGAAACTAGCTACAATATTACATACTGCTGTATACACAACTGGAAGTTTTTACATTTCTGTGATTGAAATTTAGGAATGATTGTGCTGAATCAATCCATAAGACAACGGATTTTTCAATCTTCAAAACCAACAAAATACCTGATTCTTCAGAGAAAAGTATATACTGCCACAATATGGACAACTCTATAGGGAACGTTTTCCCTAGAAGTTGAGCCATAAGGTCCTAACTATGAAAGGTTTTTTTTTCACGATTTGACTAAAGTTTCCCATTTGTAGTCTATGATATATTTTTAAGATAAGTTTCAGATATGGCAGAGGCCCTATCTCAACAACATGAATTCTGCAACCATACAGCCAAATTTTCTGATTTCCAAACAAACTATGCCTTGTATTTCCAAGAACTGCAGTTTTTGCATTACTATAAAGCAAGTAAATTAGTAGAAGTGATTAGTGTTGGACATTGTTTTCCCTCTCATAGTATTGTTTTGCAATTAAATGATTAAAATCGCCATGGCATACACAAAGAACACACAGTATATCAACACAGATGGGTACAGTCTCTCTGAGCAACCTGTTCCGGTATTCTATCATGTCCACAGTAAAAGAAGATAGTTGTTTTTGGAGGTTTTTTTGTTATATTTAAATGGAATTCGTTGTATTTTAATTGGTGCCTGTTGCCTCATTTCACTGGACTGGGATGCAAACAGCAAGAGAGCCACAAATGAAAACTGCTACTCAGAAAGAGCTGCCAAGCACAAAAAGCCGTCAAACCAGTGAGAGAAAGTACTTCTCTAACCTTTAGGTACTATTGCATTGTTTTGCTTGGAAATGTAGAAGGTAAATATTTCTAGCCTGCTATTCAGTCACTGTCCCTTTAAAGATGTTAACTGGGAAATGTGAACTTGGGAAGCGGGAAAGCAAGTTTTATTTGCAAGTTTTACTCCATGTTCTGTCACGTAAAAAACCCATACGTTTTCCATTTCTGTAGAGAAACCATGCCAGTATCTTCACCCAGACAGCTGTATTTTTCCTTTCGTCAAATGAAAAAAGGTTTAATTCTAATTTCAAGTAAACGTTCCTACAGTCACCTCCAGATTTCACTCCATTACTTATCCAAGCAATGAAGCAAACAGAAGGAGGAAAAAAAACCCCAACTCAACAAATCCATGAATCACATGGAAATTATTTTGCTTCCAAGGAAATGATCAATGTTTAAATTAGGCATTGATACAATCTTAAAGGCACAACCTCCCCTACTGCAGGACCTCATTCTCCACAGCTCCTACCCAACCTCTGTCCCACCCACCAAGGTACAAGGAAACTCACTAAGTTTTCACCTCTGCTGTAGGATGAACTTACATTTGCGCTTTATTTTACATAATATAATTATTCTACCTGCTTTGTAACAGGGTCATTACCTGATCAGATATGACAATCACTAAAAGAAAAATAATGAAAATAACAAAAAGTCAGTAAAAAGAATCCTCATTTACTTAATTGCTTTTTAAATCTAATTCATTCAACTTTTCTGCTTCCAGTTCTTTAGAGATACTAATGTCTCATTTGATCAGCTCTTAGAGAGTCAATTAGTGTACTTGTAAAATGCAACTCTAATGCAACTGTCACCTGAGACCTCCTCATCGTTGTTCTCGATTGATTCCTCAGGTCCTTCTCTCAAAGCAAAGTTCTTGTCAGTGTTGCAGCATCTTTCTCTAAGCCCCTGCTTTTATTCTTCTTTGCCAGCATCAAGAAACCGATTCCCAATCACAGAATTTCCATCTAACCTCCATCCTAACTCTCCTTCGTAAAACAACACTCTTGCCATTCTATCATACTTTCCCAGAAGGTGAGGGGAAAAAAAAAAAACCCACACCTATATCTAAGACACTGAGGTTACAGAAGTTATTTACCTTGCAAAGAAAATGAGTGCACCATACTAAAGACTATATGGAGAATAACTGTACAGAGAAGTTAGCCAGAATTGGGAATTTCTGTCCTCATTGTCTCAAAGAATTAAGAAGTCTCACACATTCACAAGACTTGCATGTTATATTCCCACCTTATATTGTTTTCCTCTCAGCAGCCTGCATCTCACGTTTGCAAAGAGCACCTTCATTTTCTTCCCCACGCCTCATGTCCTATGAGCAAGACGCAGCTGGATGAAGCCACCGAGCATTTGGCACGTGGAAATCACGAAGCAGGAGAAAGAGAGCAAAGCCTTATTACAGCCAGATGTTACTGCTCTTACTGGAAGTCCATGCTCAGGTGTCTCATTAGAAATAATACTGTTCCCAGTTGTAGCCTAACAGTGGAGTGAAATACAACAGAAGTAAAGCAAGTTGTCTGCTCATGACAAGAGAACATTCAATAAATCTAAATTGGGCACCTTAATATCTCTGAAATCAATCAGCCTTTAGAATTCACCACCACATGATGCTAAACATGGAATACAGCAAGATTTAGTGCCCTGCAAATTTTTATGGCTGACAAGAACATTTAGCTGCTCATACTATTAATGCCAACAGAAAGACTACTGAAAGAGATAAAAATCTGATGTTTGAGATGTTAAGCTTTTCATGTCTCTGGCTCAAACCATAACAAATAACTTCACCCCCTCTAAGGTGGTAAGATTCCTTACAGTAAGATTCCAGTCCCATCCCTGTCCTACCAGCCCTGGTGCTCTTCAGCCCCTGAACTGAGCTGCTTCTATTGGCAAAGATCCCAGCAAACCATTCTCCCCCTGACCCCCTCATACTAGGATATATTTCTCCCTGGTTGGCAAGCCAAGCTGACTCAAAGGTGGACCTGACGCATACTAGAGTTGGTGCAGACACAAGGCTATTGCACTGGCATAGCCGCAGCACGCAACTTCAGCCCTACAACAGAAAGCACTTCACTGCTTGCTGAAACACTTGTCTTAACGCTGTCTTTGAAAATGACATTTTAAAGGTGCAAGTCTCTCTTCCTTTATTCTAAAGGGAGCCTTGATGACTAGTACTGGCTAGGTCCTTAACCATTTAAACAGCTAAACTTATCCATGACGAGCTCTCTCATAAGCTATTAAGCAAGTCTGCCTCATCAGACAGATTCTCCGAACTAGTAAGATACCACTTTCCACAGACCCTGAAGCTTCTGGCAGTAGCTGACACCAGAGACAATACAGTAAGCAGCCACATTACAAGTCAAATTCAACACAGCCATTTCTATATTCTTTAAATGCCTCTCTATTGAGGACGGATCTTATTTTCTGTTGCTACTTCTCCCCAGACAACCCATATACTTTCTTCAGTCTTCCTAAACTTGCTTTTACTCCAGCTTTATAATGGCACACTCTCTCCCTTCCTGCTTATTCTGCTCCTCTATGCTTACAAGAGCATTGTTCCTTCTTGTCATGGTTTGGCCTCAGCCGGCAACAAAATAAACACACGGCCGCTCGCTCAGCTCCCACAGCCATGGGAATAATCGGCAGAAAGAGGCAAAACTCGTGGGTAGAGATAGTGGTTTAACAGAACAGCAAAAGGGAAGAGAAAAGAAAAAACCACAGTAACACCGATAAAGAGATATACAGACATGATTACAGTACCGCTGCCCACTGACCAGACCCGCACCACCGCAGCCCACCCCCGAGTGGCAACTGCCCCCCCCGTCCCCCGTCCCCCGACTCTTCATACCGGGCATTCTGACAGGCCTTGTTTAAATAAGGACTTAACTTCTTTCAGCCTGCTCACTACTATTTATGCTCGCTCCTCTGCCACCTCTATCTCATCTCTACTCAAACTACCAGAATATTAAAACAAAGTAGTGAATACCTTAGTGAATAGTAGTGCGTACAGCAAAGGGGTACTGGACATCTCTCCTCTTATTAATAAGGCTTTTCATGCCCTAGGGTAGATCTGCTGCTTCTTTTCACGTTAATACCAGTATCTACTTAGTATTTACTTTCAGTATCAAAATTATGGTGCTACCAAACAGTAATAAGTCTCAACTAAATATTCTCAAGAAATTTAGTTCTAAAATTAATATTTTTAAAATAATATTTTTTAAAACCTCTAATGACTATTAGAATGGGGGAAGATATTAAAAAAATTAAATCTGGCTGAAGCAGTTACAAAGCACAGTATCAATACGAGTTTCTAGCATTTCATGAAGTTACCTTCCTTATATTGAGTTATGACAAACTATGCAGTCCTTCAGTATTCACATTCTTATGTGTTGAACAACACACAACTATTACTATCAAAAATCTTCAGCTCAGGCAACGTATCTTCAGTTTAACCACAGGAGAGTGGAAAAATCTTTATCACTACTATGATCCTGAATTGGATTTCTAACCTGTAGCTAAGTGTACCGAAGTAAACATGCATTTGCATCTGTTCCAGTATTTCCATACAAAGAACAAAAAGGTGTAAGTACACAATGTTATCAGCACTGCACACACATCAGAAACGGGCCATTCCTTTAATTTAGTCTCAGAATAGCAGCTATTCCCTATGAGCTTTAATAGATGGGACAATTCAGCTAGAATATCCCACTGGTGAAACCACAAAAGAAACATCCCAGAGACAGAATATGGGAGAAAAGGAAAGGCATACCGCCTTGCTGACTCTTCCCAGAAGAGCAGCGACTTTGCGTTATTTCACATTTGTAAAAACATTTAGTTCAGGCATTCAAATAAAACTTCCATGACATGCACTGAACACACTCTCCTGAAAAGACAGAGCACCACTTTACTACTATAGGTAAAATCTATGTTGTAAAATGCTATTTCTGTCCAAAACTTACTAAAGAAAGTTACAGAATCTTTAGAAAGCCAGTGAAAAAAGTCAATATTTTCCAAAATATACTGTAAAATGAAATAACAGAACAGACACACAACATAATACTTGCAAAACATACAAAAATTTACTTAAGTTCAGGTTGGCTACACACATTCAACATAAGAACATTATTCCTAAAAGTTGAATATATAAAAGCAAGTATAAACTTATCAATTGCAAAATTGGGATGAAACTCTCAGAAGCTACCCAGACTTTCAGCCACTCTCAGATCACTGCTTCTTGCTTATGACAGATAGATTTCTGTAGGAACACTTTGTTTTTGTCAATCACAGCTCAATCACTTCACTACAGTTATACTGTGCAGAGTAACGCATTGAAATCTGCACCTGTTCAGACAGACAATTCAGTGATTCCATCTGTGCAGGGTTTTTTTTGTGGGGTTTTTTTGTTTGTTTGTTTGGGGTTTTTGTTTTTTTTTTGCTAGAAGTGCGGTTTTGCCCTAGCTCAAATCACTATCAACTTCTAATAGCCTAAATGAAGTATTCTGGTCATTTTCTAATTGCCACTTAACCCCATATCACCTATAAGGAAAAAAAACCCCAAACATCAAATCCTAAGATTACTCTGGTAAACACCACTATTGGCACTCTGTACCCAGGCCATGCAGCAACCACAAGAAACCATTTCAGATGTGATGAAGCCCTGGATATCCAGTCCCTGTCTCCCCAACTGACCCTTGATCACTCAGAATGTTTCAACAACTTCAGCAGGTTTTCCATGAGACATTATTGTGACTACAGCATGATACAGAATTAGCAATCCTCATCTTACAGCACTTTTAACAGTCTCCAGCTTCTCCCATAAATGCAAAGCTACAGATTAATATTTTATTTGTCAAAGACCAAGTCCACATGCTAATTTTTATCACATTTTACTGCTATCCCAAGACCAACTCAAATATTTTCCCCAAAAGTTTTTTAGATCTCAAGTAGATCCTGTAAGCAACATATGTTCTTTCCCTTAGAAGCAGGATCCCATTTTGTGCAAGTTTGAGATGCTAAGAGCCCATCTAAAAAGTGCACTGATTCCTTGGGTAGATGATTCTTTATTAATATAAGCATTAAAGTTCAAAATTGTATCTCTTCTCAAATAACTGAAAGATCTCTTTAACAAAGCAGCAAACTGTAGTACAGCATGAATATTGCCACTGTCTCCTTTTAGCAGACAATTTCATTTCATCAATTGCAAATTTGACCATAACTACCTTCCACTGCTTCATCTCTCTCAAAGTTTTCCTGTTTCCTAACACTCTGGAAACCCAACATATTGCTTTGAAACAGCTTTGAAAAACTGGCCTATAGCCAACTTGCAACTGATACTACAGTTTAAATACCTTCCCAGCAAAGTTGCACAAACTTCAAAATACTCCGGGATCAGTCATTAAAATGTTTTTGTTTCAGTTACAACACTAATGAAAACCAAATGTCTAAATTTATTTCAGCTAGCTTAATGGTCTAGGGACTTTGCCTAAGAGAAAGGTCTGAATCAACCCCCATTTACCCAACTGACTACATTAGCAGTACAACATTTTACAGAGATATGGATAATACTTTAAAAAGATTTAATTGTAAGTGTTTCAGCCACAGATTTAATTAAGGAGGCCCAATTAACTGCCTCAATTTGATTCTTCTTCTCTAAAGTCTTCAATTACAGTGCACGCAAAACTATGCACTTTTAGCTCCAAGTTTACAAGGCTCAATTTGCAAACAGATTTAAGGCCTGATGCTAATGCTATGCTATGCTGTAGGATAAGCTGTTGCAAACTGGATGTTTTTACTATCCAAATAAGGTACACAACAACAGGTCCTGCCTGGAGTTCAAGCCTTCCCAAATTCTCTGCTTGTAAAAGATTTCACTGTGTTATGTAAGTGTATCTCCCAGTTAATACACATGCCACATTCAGTGAACATAGGCGTATTCTGGGTGGGAATCGTAGAATACTAAATGAAACGCTTCATACAAAGCTGTCTTTCAGCTTAGAGTCATGACATTCTGCTGCTGGTTTAATCCATACCCTCTACAATTAAGCCAGCAAATTCTATGCTGGTTTTGTACAGGCTTAGGAATCTATAATGAATTGATGCTTCAGCAACGTTTTACGCCTATTATCATTTTAGAACACTTTGTACATACTTCTCCACAGCAAAGAATATGAAAGTTCTGCTAAAACAAAATCAGCATAGACTGATGCAAATATCGACATTTTCAGTGACAACATTGTTGACCATCACCTGCATCTCAAGATATTTAGAGCACGCACCACCTGTTTCCAACTAGCATTCAAACTGTTCAACTGCACGATTAATGACAGCTGCTAAAAAGTTTAAAATATCAGGGAAAAAGAAATAAAAGTTTGACAACAGCTATGTAGGATTGAGGCAAGTCAGAGTCTTTTGCTAAATAGCAGTCATTATAATACATACAATATTCTAATAATGTATATTTGCATTTTACAGCATTCTCTTCAATACCATTAAAACTCAGAAGTTAACAGTTTCCGTCTGCAAGAATGCCAGCATCTGTGTGAAACAACTGTTCTAGGACAGGAGAGCAAGCAAGCTGTCTGTGCACTTCCAGAGTTGTACATACTAAAGAAATCCCTAGCAGAGAATTCCCAGTACTCACCCCTAACATGTACATCCATGCGATTTAGCCAGGAATGTATAAAAATAGAGCAAATAACCTCTTTGAGAGGCGCTATCATGCACACAAATACTAACCCAAAAAGAAAAGTTGAGATTCAGTCATTTAAAAATCAATTGTTTATTCCCTAAAATATGTAAAAACTGATATATAGCAAGAAATTAAAGGTTATAGAACATTGATCACCCAGGAAGTAGGCTTTATAACATCAATTTTAAACACATTTCCACTTTATTTGGAAGTGTAAAGTTTACTTATGAGCACTGAGGTTCTTGCCGCACTTTTAAAAGTATGCAGAACTCTCGCTGTGCAAAAATCCTTCTTTCTAGCATACCAGACACTGGCAAGAGTAACTTTTTATATGCTTATTTCAGAGTTCCCCCAAAACAACACATGCTTACAAGTAATTCAATTAATTTTGCATAATTAAGAGATTCCTTTTACAGAAATTAGAAGATAGAATTCTAGTACTAAATAGCTGATAAATGTTTTTTTCTGTTAATCCCAAAAGGAGAAGAAAGGAATAATACAGGAAAAAGGGATACTTTAGACTACTACAGTTATGTTTCACAAAAATAACCACAACATCAAAGGCATCCAAGGCCTCAGGTCTCTGCCTTGATCACAACTTTGAGGTTTATAGATGATGGACATCACATCAGAAGCAAAGAATTCTCTCTCACAGTTTCAGCTAAACTGTTTCTAAAAGCAACAGCCAACATGATTAGTTCAGCTATGTAAACGTGAATGAAAAAGTATGGTAGAATAATTTCTTATTCCTCTTTCTTTTGTAAATCCCCACACCTGCTCTTCACCACTTTAAGGGAGAATCAAGACATAATGTTTACCCGCATAAAAAAGTAACATTAAGAGTGAAAAGACTGAGCAGTATGAATTCAACCACACCCTTCAAGAAACTATAAAAATACCATTTCTCAGTATAAATTTTCTCAAAACCTGGCAGCCTTACAGAGCAGTCACATACATAGCTCTAGCCAGCAAAGAGGTGCTCTTTTGAAATTTCAAATAGATAAAAGAATGCCTTCATTTATTAAACTGAGCACACATATCTTATCTCAGGCATTCGGCACAGAAGATAATAAAGAGCATGTGGATCAAACAAGCAATACCCCCAGAGATCCAGAATAACAAATCTCTACAACAACATGGTTGGAGAGAAGTCCCCACAACCGAGCATGTTTGCAAAAAAAGAAGCACAGAAGTGCAAATCATGAGCTCTTGGGAGACTGCCACATCCCATCCACACACAAGGGGAACTTTAAGTTTTAAACTTAACCTACGGTTTCAACAAGCTTCTCAAAAGTGAATCTACTAAAGAGTAATACACATTCATTCCTCTCTCAAAGGAAAATAATCACATCAAAAGCAGATTATGGAGATAAACCAATACTGAAGAATTACATCTCAAATTCAGAATATTAAGACTGATTTTTTATAGCTCACACAATAAGTTCCAATTTGTGACATGAGACGGGAAATCTTTTACCTGAACACACTATAAGTAAAAAACAGGGAAAAAAAAAAAAATTAAGTCTCCCCCCATGAAGCAGAGCCTAACTTTCCATAGATTGAGCATTCTCACTTTATACTTAGTTCAGCATGTACCTCATATCACATGAGCTGTTCCAGAACAGTAATACAGAGGCAAGTATAGCTTAAGAACAAGGTGGCGGCTCAGCTTCCTTCATATCGACACACTCACAGGAGCAGCCGCCCCTTTTGGAATAAGAGAACAACATTCTGAGTTAGTACATTTTGGGTGGGGGTTTTTTTGGGGTTTTTTTTTTTTTTTTTGTTTTTTTTAACCCCAGACATTCTGCACCTGAGGCATTTTCTCACTGAGCATTAAGGGTTAATCTGAAAACATTCCATAGAAATTGGTCTGTGAATATTTAGGATCTTGATGGCTGGTAGCGTCAGCTTTGGAAGCTAGCTGCTAGCTCAGGCCAAGAGGATTGATGGAAAATGAGGTAATCCAGCAGATGTACGTAGCACTTTGGGTTTTCTTCCCCTGTTGCTAGCCCAAGTGGCTTTTCTGCCTACAATTTCCAGGTATGGAAAATGGACACATGGGATTATTAGAAAAAATACAAGATGGCTTTTACCTAGAATTCTACTTGGAAAGTAGCCTTGAAATGCCATAAAAACAGACTAACCCAAGAGCCTTTGGTCACTGGTGATTACCAGCAGAGAGACAGTTTGGTATTGTTAAGACGACACCTAATATAATGAAATAAGCATAGTCTGCAAAAGGCATTCACCCCAAGCGC
>NW_009646856.1:1212853-1227359 GCF_000708025.1 Charadrius vociferus
GAGCCATACCATATCAAGCCTTAAAACTCAAAGCTAGAAATCTGTGTTTCTCAGTGATTCCAGTGATGATTCTCACAACTTCATTTAATCCTAGACATGTGATACTAGATTCTTCAAATCCATGCCCACTTTCTTCCCAAAGAAGTTGAACTTGTGTCAAAGAAAACTAGACGACAGCTCACCTCGCTGCTCTGCGAGATAAAGGTTCCCTCCCTGACAGACACTGTATCTCCAAACAGGTGCAGAAAGTACAGAATACGTGTTTCAGATTCTGAATGGAACATGAAGATGTTTAATGGTGGTGGCTGCTAAGTGGTATTTGTCTTGTATGAATCACTTGAGATATTTTGCACGACATCTGTAAAAGCAATGAAAAAGATCTTCTATTAAACAGGCACATTTATCTCTGTACCTACCACTTCACAAAGACACCTCTCTGGCTACTGCTATGGACACCAAACCCATAGAGCATCTTGTTACCTCCATTTGGAAACTCAGCTCAGATGTACTCCACTAGGATTAGCACACTTAAGGGTATTTTATTTACACATTTTAAAATACACAAGACATCCCTTTGTAGAAACGTTTCAGCTTTGTGGAACACACAACATAGAAGACTATCACACTTTTGTCAAAATACCTTTAATAAGTTTTTACACGAGAGAACTTTAAAACAAGGTTGACAGTAGAGCTAGTATGGGAAGCGATTGCTACACAGATAGATTGTGCCCAGGCTTCTGCCCTGCTCAAGAAACCTGCCTTTGATAATGAACTGGAAAAGGATAGAGCCATTGTGTCTGTGAAGTTCCAGAATTAAGTTTATCTCAGCACATACACAAGGCTCAATTTTACCAATGAAACCGCTTTAATTGTTTCTTTTGCCCTGTTAAAAGTGGCCGTCTATCCTTTACAGCAGCTGTGTCTTTAATAGATGTTTTTCCTCCTTACTTATCTTCCACTTTACACGCAAGGACATTCACCTTTTCACTCTTTTCCACTATGTTGCCTCTTGACTTTTGGCTTATTTGCCAAAAAAAACCCTAACCATGTGTCCTGCAGCAGTTGTTTGCCTTGTCCTTAAGGTCAGAATGGGACCTGAGCAGTATTTAGTCTAGTTGTATCTTCCCTACAGTAAAATTAGGGTTTATTTTCTTCAGCTTTCAAACATGCCTTCCCCATGCCTCTTCCAGCATGACCTGGGAAAGGAGCTAGTTAATGTTTGACTTCTGTTTTAATTGTATCCTTTTTCTAGTGGTTACTTAACAGCAGAGTCTGGTGTGCTGCGCAGGTAAGTACGCATGGGCTTGAAAGTCAGCAGTCCGTATTTCTGAACAAGATTTGAGGGGTTACATAAACACATTCATTTTTGGGATCCTTATTTTGGAAGAGAAGAAAAGTAAATGAGTAATTAGGAAGTAGCAAAGCAGATGGTTTAGAAGGCAGAGAATCGACCAGAAACATACTTCAAGTGTGTGTTGTGTTATGTAAGCAGTTTCTCGGGGGCATTTGATCTATGCATGCAGGAGTTTTGTGGTTTAGTTTCCTTGTTATACCAGCTCTTAGCCAGACAAAATTCACCATCCCCTTTTCCCAGATCACAGGAAGCCTAGGACCTTTCCTTGCTTCATGAAGACACACAAAATACAGCAGGTTTTACAGTGGCAATGCTGCATTCCTCAGTTCCTGGGCACTAGAATAAGGCATGTACATTGTCTACCTATTCAAATGCGGATTGACAGGACTCCAAAATACTGCATGGCACACAAAATCAGCAGGATCATTTTATCGCTGAGGGAAAAAAGGAACCTGAACAACTGACAAGCTAGTGCAAAGTAAAGATATATACATGAACATTTCAGCATTAAGTCATTGCAAAGTGAACTTAATTCATTTTCAAAGCAGACAGTAGAATTTACGTTCCCTGGCCAGTTCACTCCCAATGAGAACAACATCATTTGGATGCAGAACATTCATTTGAAAATAGCTAGCATGAACCTTCTCTACCTCATTCCTCTGTAAACAAATACTAAGAACCTGATATAACCATGGCAACTTGTGCTGTGGAAACCAGAATTCAACATAACCTTTAAAAAAAATTATGCCAGTTCTTTCACAAAGAAATCACTGAAGGAACTGTAAACCCTGTAGGGTGATACTGTAATAATAAATTTAAATGTAAACGTCAGTGGAGGCCCAGCTTCAAACCCACACCTGCAGAAAGAAGCCTGCAGGGATTTCAGTCTGATGCTACCAGTTTTAAAAAAGGTATTTCATTGCCCTAAAGACCCCACACACCCTCTCACTCTTCAACACTGCTGGTTTGTCAAACCAGAATGACATCATACTAGCATGGCCCCCAGTCTCTTAAGGAACTTAAATTAAAAGAGAAATCCATAGGATAGTTGTATTGCTATAACAATGCTAAAAGTCAAATCAGTTTATACCGATGCAGCCTCCTCACTAAGAAGGGCTAGGTAGTAAATTCTGCAAGCTTTCTGTACCCTTATAAATCCTGAACAGGGCCAAACAACTATACCATACATCCGAAGCCTTTGAGAAAGAAGCCATCTTCAACAGTAGTAGGGAAGAAAAAAAGCAAAGGAAGAAAACAAGAAGCTGCATTTTCCATATACAAAGACAAGGGAAACTACCACGGTAAATTCTACTGTGATCGTGATTTTTAACCTACTAAGTTTTAAACAATTGTTCTTTAACCTGAAGATACTGTAGCAGAAGAAGTGAAACACAACATAAAGATCCTTGAATGAAAATCTTCAGCTTATATACCAACTTTTAATGCAGAAAGACATACACGTCAGAGTTTTCATCTCTCTAGCTACAGACAAAAAGTAATCCTTACAGCATTATGTTCTGTGTGTGGAAATTAGGGCCAGGAATTAAACATGCCCTTCAGCAAATCATAATTCAACATCATATCTAAGATTAAGATGCTGACAGTTCTGTCTCCCAGGCCCAAGTTCCTGCTACCAGACTACACTGCCTCTTATTCATGCATCTTAATTGCCAGTTTTAGGAAAAAGGGCATGCAAGATAAAGGCTGGTATCTGCTAATGAGGGAATGTTTTATTTTATATCTTAATTCGAACTCGCAGTAATGAGCAAAGCAGTCTGAAATCTCAGAATCAGATATCAAACTTACCATGGGTTTTGAAGATTCTAATTTCTCCCTTGTGCCCAAAGCAATTTTATATGAAGCTGGGGAAGAAAGATTTTGCAAGTCTGTAGCCACCAGTATACACTTACTGTATCAACTGGCAGATATTTACAGTTATGACATGGAAGTGAGCCAGAAGATTTATGAAAGTATTTCCCTCCTCTCCCCCAATGCAATATTACTTTTCTTTGAAGAGAAGGGAGTGGAAATGAGGGAGTACAGATGTGCGATTTTGATAGTAAGAGCCATTAGCAGAAAATGAAAAAGTGATTAACATGGGCCCAATGCTATTAATGACATTGACACCTTTTTAATTTGTATGCCCCCACTTTCCAAAAACCCTTCTTGGGTTTTCTAATACTATAAAATAATGGTTGGAAAGGAGCTCAATAAATCAGCTAACACACCCTCTCAGGAGTGGAGGAGAAAAGCACGGTCTAGACATAGTTAATCTGTGCCTTACAAGGTACTCTAAAAATGGAAATACCACAGCCTTCCCAAGGAATCTGTTCCAGTGGTTCACCATCTTTTTTTTCTAGTGTCCATTTACACCATCTTTTTTGCAGTTTAAGCACATTACCAGTGGTTCTGTTGTCAGAGTGACTGGAGTAAAAAACACTCTCCTCTCTTCTTGTTTATATCTCACCTGAAGACAACTCTTCCTTCTCCCTGTAGTCTTCTGTTAAGGGAAACAGTTCTAAATCTTTCTGTGAATAAAATTATTACATTTTCAATACTTCATTCTCTTTACTTTCCTCTATACTCTGGCATGGTACTTTAGCTTTTTGTGAGGTGAAACAGAATCACAGAATGGTCAGGGTTGGAAGGGACCTCTGGAGATCATCTAGTCCAACCCCCCTGCCAGAGCAACCTACAACAGGTTGCACAGGACGGCATCCAGGCGGGTTTTGAACGTCTCCAGAGTGGGAGACTCCACAACCTCTCTGGGCAGCATGTTCCAGTGCTCCACTACCCTCAAAGTAAACAAGTTCCTCCTCATGTTTAGATGGAACCTCCTATGTTCAAGTTTGAGCCCGTTACCTCTTGTCCTGTCACTGGGCACCACTGAAAAAAAGACTGTTCCCATCCCCCTGGCACCCTCCCTTTACGTATTTGTAAGTATTAATAAGATCCCCCCTCAATCTTCTTTTCTCTAGACTAAAGAGACCCAAGTCCCTCAGCCTTTCTTCATATGAGAGATGTTCCAATCCCCTAATCATCTTTGTAGCCCTTTGCTGGACCCTCTCCAGCAGTTCCCTGTCCTTCTTGAACCAGGAAGCCCAGAACTGGATGCAGTACTCCAGATGCGGTCTCACCAGGGCAGAGTAGAGGGGGAGGATGACCTCCCTCCACCTGCTGGCCACACTCTTCTTGATGCACCCCAGGATGCCATTGGCCTTCTTGGCCGCCAGGGCACATTGCTGGCTCATGGTCATCCTGTTGTCCACCAGGACTCCCAGGTCCCTTTCCACAGAGCTGCTCTCCAGGAGGTCAGCCCCCAGCCTGTACTGGTGTATGGGGTTATTCCTCCCCAGATGCAGTACCCTACACTTGCCCCCCCCCAAAAAAAAATGTTTAAGTCCAGAATGAAGGACTGTCACGTGATTTATAGGAAGTTATCCTGTTTACGTATCATAATACATCTGACTTATTTGCAACACCTACGTTAACAGAGTCACATCCAGTTTGTTAACTCTAGCATCCTCAGATCCTTTGCATAAAACTCATTCTACTCCCCCATTGCATACTTGTCCAGAGATGATCAACATATGGTGGATCTTGAGTCTTGCCCTTATCCAAAGGGCATATTCTTCCCCACTTTCTTGAAGTCATTCTGAACCCTAACCACACTTTCCAATGCACTTGCAGCAATTCCTAGCCTGGTACCATCTGCTGCTAATATTGCATAGCCTTAACGTCTCACTTAAGTTGAAATTAGTGACAGAACCCTGCAGAGACCATTCAGTCTAGACATCTTCTGGTCTGACAGTGATCCATGAAACTATTTGAAGTTTTTCACCAACTTTACGGTATTTGGAGAAACATTTCCTTTGCACACAGACAAAATCATTGGAATAGTTCATTAAAGTAAGAACATATTTGTTCCTCCCAAACGAGATTGGATACCATGTCATGAAAGGACATTCAACTGCTTGTGAATTTTGTTTTGAGAAAATCCACATTTATGTTTATTTAAACATCTTTGTATTTTTTCCTTTAAAAGCTTACCAAATAGTTCATATTTGTTGCAGTGTTCTGCAAATGGTCTCCAGTTCTCTAGTGGTTCTTTTCTACCTGCCCCTCTTACGTACAGGCATTGGCTTGGCTTTTCCCCCACTTTAAAGAACTTTATCTGTCTACATGGAAACTGATAATGATTCTGAGACCAGGAATCAGTTGAAGTAAAATAAGCTTGTTTGAGTTTCACCTGCTTTTCAAATTAGCACTTTTGTAAGTGTTCTTCATTGTTTTCCTCATCTAAGGAAAGTTCCTACATTTCTGTTTCTGGGGGCAGGTATAATTGCAGCTTATCCTGCAATAAAGATAAATCCGAAGCAACAAGTGCACTAAACATATAGTTTTCTCAGCATCATGTTACATTTCTTTACTCAGTTGCATGCCAAACCCATATTTTTATTATCACCATATAAGCTATTCTAGAAGTACACTATCTTTATTGTAGCACGCATAAGAGGATGCCCTTAGTATCAAACATGCCTGAACAGATACAGAGGAAGAGCTAGCCCTGTAGAAAAACCTCTCTAGAGACATGAACACACTAATGTAAATCACTTACTTGTACATGTTGTACAGTATAATGCCTTTGTATCATGCATTTCTATTATTTAACCATATTTACCTTTTAATCTTTATTCTAACATTGTTTGACATAACTTTGTCTCAGTGTCAGACCTCTCAGGCACTATGTACTCTTAACCAAACTTGTAGAAAGAAATCCATACTTTAATGAAAGTATGAAACAAGAAATTTTAAATATTTTTCTGAAAAAAGGTTTATCCAAGCCTTTTCCAGAAAGGTTGCAACCAATTGATTTCTTAAAATATTTTCACCACTCAGCTCTTTTACTAGTTGTCTGCACCCTAATTTTGTAAACACTCAGCAGCATCTCACATTCCAGTTATCAATAGTCCAGTTTGGTAAACTGAGAAAACAAAATATTATGTTACAGATGGAAACCATCTAACTGATCACCAAATACCTCATTAATGCTGAATGAAGTCTCTTGCCTCCTGTTCTGGTTGAGGCGTACCAATCTGACCATGTGTTGAGCTCATTCAACTTGATAACCAGAAAGCTAACTTAACCCAGTAGTTTTCTGCTAGCTTAGCAAATTGTATAGTCTTATGCCATGAACGCATAAGGAGAAAGCAAGATCACGTTACTGGGCTTGAATGCTGTAGTAGCAAGTTCTGATTCATGTTTCCCAAGTGCTGTCATCCCAACCTAGACCATTACCCACAGTAAGAGCACAGCTGCTACACATGGCAGCCACATCTAACTAAAACTACTTGATACTGTTAATTACAGATAGACTCTCAGGAAGCTAGTCTATACAAGTCTAAATTCACTGAAAGAAGGTAACTGTGAGAAAGAAAAATTTAAGCAGTGGAACAAAATTGCTGCATCAGTTCCCACCACCTGCCCTTCTTGATGCAATAACCACGAGTACTTGTTTTTGCTCGTTTTATTACACTAAACAGTAAATCACGGAAGACTACCCAGAAGCAGCTCACACATAAGAGATATCTACATCTTATTAAGAACTAAAAAGATTTTTACTTTGTCCAATCTTTTTGCTTACTCTATTTCTGTTCTTTTCTCTGCCCCAGTCATCCACTTACAGCTGTAATACAATGGAGAAAATTTGTAACAAAAACATGAATATAAGTTTCCAGTAAAGGCAAACAAGATACCAGAGAACATAGTCTTAACAGGGTTGACACAAGAGTTGGCGTTAAGCCTTGAAGAGCAAAGCAGTATAATCATTTTGGGATATAATTCAGACCACTATTACCAGTTTACTAAATTTTAACTTGGAACTTCTGACACTAAGGCAGTGACCACCAGACCCTTCCTTGAAATGAAGGGGGCAATACTGAAAAGTAGGGTAGACAAGGAGCTCTGTTAATTACTCTTTGACCTCAAAAGTAGGAAGAAGCCTCAGTGTCTCATAATGCCATTATTACAGCTTCAGTTTGTGGGTTTTACAGATTTAGCAGCCTAAGTTCTAAATGCAGCAAGGAACTCGGAACACTATATTCACATCACCTTTGAAAGTTAGAGGAAAAGATGCCAACTTAAGAAAAAACAAAAATACATTTGGCACAAGCAAACAGATGCTAGTTTTTCCGGCCTACATAGTAAAAAAAAAAAATAGAAATTAATATATTTCTGAAAGTCAATAACTTATTTTATATGTTATTGGTAAAGCCATGCCAAAGAAAAATTAAAGAGCTTTGCAAAGTAACAGATTTTTAAAACCTAAGAGAGGGACAAGTCTCCCCCCTTTGCAATCCACCACCATCACACATTAGTGATCAAGATCTATTTGCAAGAAAATCATTTAAATAACTCTCAGTTTCCCCAGAAAGCAGTTTGGTTTGTAGTACTCAACCATATCCAAAGCAATAACAAACAGCCATGTGACCCTCTCATGGAAAGGCCATGGAAAAAAAAAATAAATCTGTCTTGAGTTTGTGTTGGCCAGGGAAATCAATATACTTAGTCATAACTCAACAGCACTACTTACAAAGCAAGTAATTGTTTTCCCACTAGTACTATCTCTACCATTTTTAACAGAGAACAAGTTGCCAAAGTACTGAGTTTGCAGCAGATCTTAAACTGGCTTTGCTTGACAGCAGATTAAGAGAAAAACAGGTTTTTTGATGCAACAGTTACACATAAAAAAACCCAGTTAGAGTTCACAGTCAACCATAACACTACTTTCTTCAGCTGTCTTAATGTATATAAACATTATTATACTATGATACATTTACAAACACTATACTCCAAAACCCTTGATGTAATTCTTGCTTTTTCATTTTGTAGAGTTTCACTGTCAAAGAAAATACATGATGACTAACTCAGGTGCCAAAAATTTCTAGGACTATTCAGGATCTTAGATTTTACTGTCACAGAAGTGAGTTCTAAACTATATTAATGTTCTTTTTAGTTTCTATAATGATTTTGGTTTTAATTCCATTATGCTTTTATAAAAGTATCGACATGATGTACATTTCACATGATTTAACTTCAAAGGGTTAAGATTAAGTTACTGAATTCTTGCAATACCTGCTGTAGTTTTTTACAGTATTAAAGAAGCTATCAACAATAAGTGAGAACATATGTTTAAGACTAGGGTAAAGTTTATTCCAAGAGGCAAAAATTCCCTTCAGCTTTATATAATTACAGCATACATATTAAAGAAAATATTTTAACTTACTTACATATTCAAACTATGTGGCATAGTACTCTATTTTTCTAAGCCCAAAACATAACTGCAGCATTTTTTAATTAATGACTTAGTTCTCAAAATCCCCTTCTTCCTTCCTCCTACCCAAAGACATCTCTACATCACTCATTTTTTATGCAACTTCAAGAACTGCTGTCCAACAAGGGTGTCTAATATTAAAGATTTTTACTTTTAGAAACGGATCCTACCAGCTATATTGCTGAGCATAGCAACTACTTTCAGCAAACAGGGAAGAAAATTCCTAAGAAAGTCTTTTAAGTTCACATCAAGTCTAGAAGCACCTTCAGTTCCAGTCTATAGGTATCCAGCACCCACCATGTCTTACAATGAACAGGAAAACGCAGAACTTGGAAGACCACAGAAGAGGCCTTGCAAAAAAAAAGAAAAAGAAAAAAGACAAACAAACAAACCCTGAAAACCTCAGCTTTAATTCCAACACTACCCCGAAGCACAAGTGTAATCTGAGCTGTATCATTCCACTCACGTTCCAGGTAGAATGGATTTTGTATTTACAAAATGTGTCTTCTCAAGTCTCACTACTGATGCTCCATCCTGTGTATAAATATTTAATCACAGACAAGCACCTCACAAAGGGCAGCTTGAACACATATCAGTGGCAAATGCATCTTCCCTAAGCTAAAACGTAGAAAAATTCTTGTTACGCATATAATTAAATATGACCCTGGTAAAGAAGCCTTAAAGGGATGAGCATTGATAGAACCAGTTTCTTAAGTTAGCCATTCTATGTCTAAAGTATTTTTAAAGCATACTTATTGATCAGACAGGTACAAGTCACAGGAAGATGCTGCTGCTGTACTTAAACATTCAAACCTGAAACAATGCTCATCAATACTCTCTTTAAACACTCAGAAAATGGCAAGTGCGATACTTTTGAAAAGCAAGCCACAAGCACAGTATTAGCTGTGGCAATAAACCTCACTGCCTTTGAGATTTACTCCTTGGTACAGCTTCAACAGGCACGTGTTATCACATGCAAGGATGGCAATAGCCTAGAAATGTACCAGGAAGCCTATAACGAGGTGGTTTACAGCCCTTGGCCAACCTTGGTTACATAAAGACAGAAGATGAAGAATTAAAGCTCTAAGGGATGCAGATTCTTGACAATCCAGGAATAACAATAGTTTAATTTCTAAATGCTATGGCTCCGAACAAGAAATCACTATTGCTGAGCATGCACACTTCACCAAGGAATGTTTTCAGACAACAAGGGAAACATTTCCTCCTACTAAAGCCTGAGCTATCTCCTTCCCATTTTATCTGCATATCAAGTTCATTAACAAGGAGAGACTATACAAGACTAAAACATAGTATCCATCTGCTAATAATTATGGGTTAATTTAGTAATTTTTATTAATTTGTGCTACATAGTACAAAAGTTATGTTGTACTATAGACAGCACAGGAATAGTTTTATCATGCTGCATTTGTCTGTCTCCTATAAAAACAATGCTATAGATTAAGATACACAGCAAGACTCTTTTTCAGAGACTTAAATGCAGAAAGCCAACATTATTTCCAGTCATAGGCTGACTATACCAACCCACTAGAAAGCAAGTTTTTCACCTCTACCATAGAGGATAAAGATAGGGGGAGGAATAAGACTAGGGAGGGCAGAGTGTTTCATTCACAGCTTCTGCAAACTGAGCACAGTGACAACCGCTCTGCACCACTGAGGATATCCGGCATGGCACCCTATCGCATACCTGTACAGCTCCTCTCATTTTGGGCTGCATGCCTTAAGCTGTCTCCATACCACAAGTCCCTCTGAGTTCCCCCACTCAGCACTCAGGTTTCCCCTCATGGGGATGAGCTCCATGCCACTCCAAGACCATGGTCACTCCGAGACCGTGCACCTTACAGTCACTAGTTCTTCTTCTAATCACTGTCACTCCTTTCAGATGTATTTCTACTTAATTTCAAGTGGCATTTTCCTGGCTGTACGCCAACCACTTCCTCCCTCTGTCTCTCCCCAATGCCACCTTCCCTCCCCAGAAACCTTTATTCTTGCAAGGTCTATGCTTTTCTTTGCCCCACTTACCCGGCCTGATTGCATTTGACACCAGGTCTCCTTCCCCACAACTCTCCCAGCCAGCTTTATTTCTGATAATATTGCATGCTGGAGAATCTCCTGCAGACCAATTTAAACTGCTATTAATAAGCAGAGAGTAAAGATCATCTTAAAACAAACAAAAATAAACCAACCACCTTTCACCTTTATAAAATTGTTCCACACAGCCCAGGGCTTCCCAACCAAGGATTCTTCTCTGTTATTCTAGCTTTCACCAACTCAGCTGGACTGTGCTCCTTGATGCCCAGAACATTTCTCAAAAGCTCTTGGCTTGTTTGATTTCGTGCTCCAAAAATTATGACAGATAAAATTCACACTTTCACCACTGTAAGCCTCAAAAATCAGAATTCAGATGGAAGTTTCATGCAGCTGTTCTATTAGTATCAAGACACACACAACAGCAGCATTAGCATATCACACGACAAGAAGAGATCCCCTTAAAAGGCTAAGGGACTGCAACAGGGGTCTCATTTTTACTGTAAAGTTAGGAAGTATTTCAGTTACAACAAAACATCGATCTGTTGATAGTTATTTGTATTAAAAACTTCAGTGTCAAACAGTCAATTGTTACAAGTTTTGAGCATTGTGGCATTACAGTCTCACCGAACACATGATTTAGAGGCGACAATCCACTCTTACAGCAAAGTGAAAGCAACCTGCTTTCTTTGGGTGGAAAAGCAACCAGCTTTTTTCCTTTTTCTTAATATAAGAACATTTTCACACCTCCCCATAGTGTTTAATTTTTGCTGCACTTCACACCAAAGCCCAGCTGACTTTGTAAAAACTGCTCACAGGAAGTCACACTAAACTCAGAAATACCATATGGTCGCTGAACAAGAAAATAGCCATGGTTACCAAACTAAATGAACACCATTGATCGCTTTAAAGAGAGATAGTTGTAGACTTGCTAATTATCTGAGGTGCTTATTATGTATTTCAAAGTTTGAAAGTAATTCTATACTTCTATCAAAGCTAATAAATCAATCATCTCTGTTAAAGGCTTAGTGAAAAAGTAAAGCTTACTGCTCAAATCTGTGGTCAACATATGAGAAACATTACTGTGAAAGCCATTCAAAAAGCCTCCTCATGGGAAAGGGTAACGTTATGAGAACTAAGTGTTTTCACATGTTCTTTTTACCTTTGTTCTTTTATAGTCTTATTTTTCACCTCTTCCACAGCAAGATTTTTTTAGAGGCTACTAATCTGAATTCCATCTCTTTCTTCTCGAGTCCCCTTGGGACCACTCTCCCCCGTCAGTGTCTTTTGTTCCTGCTACAGAAATTCTCTGATCGGTCAAAAATAGCTTCACACAGCGTGCTCCAAGAGAGTCAGGAATCTGCAATGGTAGCAGATTTGGAAAGAAGGACTACAAAAAAAATCATTTGAAGGGAAACCCCCTGTTTTCTCAGCAATGTTGTAAGCCTATCTTCTAATAAATAGAGAACATGCTTCACTCTGAAGTCATCTCTCTCATGCATCTGAGAAAGAGAAGCTTCAAACTGAAGCAAAGGTATTGCTTTATATATAGGAAAGCCCAACCACCAAACCTGCCGTCTCCCAGGTTCCACAAAGGCAAACAGTCACCACTGCAGCCTTATTTATTGCATTACACAACCAGCAAACAACCTTAACTCCAATACAATGAGTTCAAAAGCAGGTTAAAAAAAAAAAATACAGAAAATCCAATTCCTGTGTTTTATTCCCTACATATAGGCAATTCCTCCCAAAAGTGGGGGGGAACCACCTCAACCCTCCTGAGTTACACTACAAAGACTTAAATCCTAATGCAGTCTTACATATTTTGCACCACTATAGTATCAGGTCCCAATTTCAACATCCATCTGCTTTTAACTGACATACACATTTAAGCTTCTAATCTCAAAATAACTGTGTCCTCAAACTAGGCTATTATACCACTACAGGATATTACTTACTTTGCTGTAAAGGAGGAAATAAATCTTTCCACAGAATTTTATTTTCCTTTCTATTTAATGACTTCCAAAAAATCTTATACTATAATCACGGTGTAGCTCAACCATTCTATTCCTAAAGAGAATACTAGTGTCAAAGGCTGTTGTGTTTTTTTTACTTTAAGCTTAACGTTTAAAGACAATTACCTAAGCAAAAAAGCCCCTGGATGTTTGTTTGCCTCTTTAGTTCTTTAATTTGTATCTCAGTTCACCTGTATACTCAGCAATCAGCACAGCATCCCAGTAACTAGTTACAGTTTCTGGGAACTACTGAAAAACTAAAGAAGCACAAGTCATTTATCTTACATTCAGTGTAAAATGTAAATAATGCAAAATAAATATTTGTGAATGTTATAAACATAGCCTACTGTGAATGCTTATAAGCATTATTTGTTAGTCAACAATTTATTAATTACAAACTTAAGTATATGCCACAAGAGTCTATAAGTGCTGATGTTTTAAGTATTTTTATTTTCCTAATACATGTTCCCTCTTTCCAAAGATTGTCACCCTCCCCTCAGCTGTTTCACACTAGATCTCTTCCACCTCCATCACTGCAGGCTGTTTGCTTCAGGCTCTTATCCCTTTGCCCAGTTAAGAAATCCCACCTTCCTCCCAGTCCCTACCCATCCCAAGAGTTTTCTTGCACCTTTATTCCTCTGCAATTCCACCAGTCAACACTTTTAAAGCTGGAAACACTTATAAACCCATTGATAACTTGGGTGCCTTATGCTAAGTGTTTGTTACTATTTTACAGGTTTGTCTAAGCCAGATGTTCTGTAACAAGCTGCTTGCAATTCTGATTAGACAGGTTTTGTTCATTTAAAACACACACACGCTACAGACACACTAAGTACAGCTTTTCATCCCTCTCCTGAAAAGAGCTGTCTCTCATTTGCTGACATACAACATGAACCATTAACCATTCTTCAAAATCATGTTTTTCAATCTTATCCAGAGACTGAAAAAACATATGGGGCATCCTATTGCCTTCCTCACAGAAGTGTTTTCAATTAAACTTCTAACATCCTCTCCTCCTCTACTAGGAGAAAGATGGAGAAAGCTCACCAGCTGAGCTATCCTTCACATGGGAGGTAACCCGTTCTGTGAGTATAGTGATAACTAGTTGTGATGGCTGCAGATGCCATCACTGACAACATGATAACTGGTTACCTGCTCTTCAGTTTCTGGATACAGTGGATTGTGGACTAGTCATAATGTAAGTATCTCTGGACAGACCTCTGCCCTAGTGGCCTCTCCAATACATCTCCAGCGTTTGCCACCACCACTGGAAGCAACACTGGAGCAGCTTATCAGGATGCCAGGTGTGCAGACAGAAGTCAGGAGTTACTGTCCCTTTACGCCCCCAAGACCAAGGGAGCCACCTGAGTACCTTTTAGAAGGGTACCCAGTAGACCTTATGTTCTCCGAGTCTTTGCTCCTAACAAATAAACTAGGCAGCTACAAGCAGCGTGTGGCTGAACAAAGACCAAAAGCACACCAAAGCCTGATCGTATTTCAGTCCACGATGAACGAAAAAAGTTAGGTGCCTGAACACCATTTTTTTTAAAAGAAAAAAAAAAATAGTCCCAGCTCCCAGTAAAATAAACACAAAAATTGAGAAGTGAACATAAAAATAACTCATTTTTACACAACGTTTTAAAATAAGGCTCAGAAGACACAAGGGCATCGCTGGCTGCCCAGCGACTGAGAGGGCAACCCCGACCCGCCGGCGCACCCCCGCCCACGGGGGAGCTCTCTCTCCCCCCCCGAGGGGAC
>NW_009646856.1:1228081-1262114 GCF_000708025.1 Charadrius vociferus
TGGGCCTGCCCCAGTCCCCGTCCTCCCCTGGGCCCAAGCCCCGTGAGCCAGTTGGGTCATGGCGGGGAAGGTGCTACGAGTGGAGGTTTTGTAAAATTCTCCAAAGAACGACAGCCTAATACACACAGTTTTAAAAAAGGATCAAAGCAGAGGGGAAGTCATATCTGGGGTTGAAACGATTCTCTTCAGTGTAGGAAAATTACAATAAGCAAAAGCAAACGAGCATAATGTTACCAGCAGAAAATATTTTTTTTCTTTTTTTTTTTTTTTCTGGAGAAATTAAGTAAAGAAATTAAACCTGGCTATCTCAGCAGCTGCCCTGTAACGTGAGGTGGCTGCAGAGGGTCCCTGGCACTGCAGCGAGACGGGGAACATGGCGGCAAAGCCGAAGCCAGCAGGGAGGAGAGGAGCACGATGAGGGGCCGGGGCTGCCTCCTCAGCCTCAGCCATGGCGCCAGCCGCCGGGCACAGCTGGGGCACAGCATGGGCCACAGTGGCCCCAGGACCGTTTCATCCCAGGCTGTAACGCAGATCCCTTCTCTGGCCCCCACAGCATCCCCGTGCACGCAATGGACCATCCTTGATCTTTAAAAAAAAAAAAAAAGTCAATATTGAATATAAGATTACACAGGGAAAAGAATGGGTAAATCCAATGCTGGAATGCTAGGAAAAGCTTGCTACAGCTATTATTGTGCCATCTTGTGCATATGCTTTCGTTTTTAATTACGTGATTGCATACCGTTTTATCCCCAAGGACCTCTGCCTCAGTGAGTGCACAGAATGGGCTGAGACACGGCCATGCTGTTGCTCAGAGACACGCAGTTTCCTAACCTTTGAGTGCTTGCTTTTGCAGTTGGCATAGAAGTACGTCTTTGTAATTTTTAAAACCAGAATAAAACACTGGATAATCTGCAGTGATCCCTTGCACGTGACAGGCTGTTACACTTTCATCCCATCGTGAAGGTAATTTGCTCTCTAAAAGTTGCTCTAAAACACATGAGGCGCCCCAGGGTCAGGCAGTCAATGGTTTGAGAGTCAGAGTTTGCAGCCTGAGTCAGAGACACCGACTCCCTCCCTCTTCGTTCTTCCCCTGGAGTTCACTCGACATGGTTTTTATTAAAGGCTCATTATAATCTTGACTTCTGGCTCAGACCTCGTCCTAAATGCCAGCGGCGCATCTCCTGTATCAGCCAAAGAGTTTGGTTTTTGTCAGACAGCGGTAGGATCAGAGCATGAAATGCTGTGGAGGTTGATGTTTTTAAATCTGTCAAGTCTGGCACTAGAGCTGCGCTCAAGAAGCACAACTGTGAATGGGAGAGAGAGCATATGAATTTTACAGGAGATTTCTTTTCTGCTGAGCAGCGTGAGCAAGTGGAATAGGAAAAGCTAGATCCTCTCTGGCTGCAGAGGGACTTTGCCGCCAGGCCCGGTCACCTAATATCATATTCTGCCACTTAATCTCTAATTGTGCTGATTTCTTCTATCAGTTCAAGCGACTACTGAGTCATGTAAGATAGTTTCTGTAATTCCTGTGAAACCTTCCCTTTTTTCACAAAATATGCCTGCAGGATATACTTTGTGCTTCAGTGATCCTCCACTGAAATACACTAACCTCGAGAAATTTAAGTACCTGTTTTTCCACGCCGCAGCTTCTGTCTTTCAGTGCCATCTAGTGTTCATGCGTGGAAGAGATGCTGTAACTAATGGAATTCCTCATCAGATCGATTTGCCATGATTAACACATTTTGGAAATTGATAGATGGCACTTATAGAAGGTATTTTTTGTAAATTGATAAAACGTTTCTATATATAAAATATAGAGATATACCTATTCATATTTTTATTTCAGGGCATTAAATTCTGACACAAATCTCTATTTAAAATCAATAGCACTCACAAATCAAACTTTTTTTTTTTTTTCCAGTTATTTACTTCTGCCTATGCTGTTCTCTGTAACTAGTTAGGTTGATTCAGAAAACAGCAGACACACACACACACAAAAAGTACCGAAGTAATCTATCACCCTGCTTCATTTTCAGCTCTCCCAAAAACAAGTAGCCATTCAGATCAGAGCTAAAATCAAAATTTTACTCGCAAAGTCAAATTGCAAAGCTTGGAGTGACAGATCTTTCAATCCATCCTCAAAAAGGAGGGAGGTGGTTTTTGAAAAAAAGAGACAAAAAATGAGGGATTATCCAGAGATCACCGGTCTTCAGTTTCTTACCTTTTCTCCCTTGATGTCTTTCTTTACAGTGACTTGTTATTCTCATCCCTAGTCCATGGTGGGCAGTTAAATACTTCATAACCATTGAAACACACTTGTCTGTCTTTTACTACTAACACATAAACTTAAGAGACAAACATGAGGGACTTACAAAATCTCCTTATATTTCTGTGAAGACAGTGTTTAGTGGCCAGTACATATAATTCCCCCTTGAAGATCTCAGATTCTAAATTAAGATACACATCCTGAGTAGCAAATACAATGAAAGGAGTATGAATACAGAAATTCATACAATAGTTTTGTGTATACTCAGATCCTTATATATATTTAACAAACCTTACCCTCCCTACCTGATCATGAAAGAATTGGAGAGTCATTATTTTTTTAATTAGTCCAGCTAAAACAGAAATAAAGCAAGGTGCTCAGCTGCTTTCATTCCAGTGAAAATTTAATTTAATTAGAGCAATTTCAGATCACACTTCTGGCAGCTGTGTTTATCACACTTTCTTCAAAGGACAGGAATTAGCATTGACTGACGTTAGCATCAAAGCTCATTTATTCACCCACCCACATCCTACCAGCCCTTCTGAGTTTGTCTGTTTATTTAGCACTTTAATAACACCACAGTAAATAAGATTTCATTTCAGAGAGTGCATGGTTTTTGTCAAAGCATTTAGTGCAGACTTCTTATAATGTCACGATAGAACCACTCTGCAGTTTTGATGAAAAACCAGCTAGCTGTTCTCTAGAAGAGATATTTTAAATGCTTAACAAGGACATAGACAGGGATCCAGAAATTTTTTTTTTTTTTTTTTTGTCAACAACTAGAAAATATCTGTCTTTCAGCAGAGAGGAAATGTGCCAGAAGTGACCCATTGTCCCTTAAGCTGCAGAAGACTGACTGCCCGATTCTGAAGCCGGGTAGGTCACTGGGGGGTTTGAATGTCAGGGTTTGGGGAAGCCATGTGGTACTGAAGACTCAGCTCTCTGTTTCACAGCTGCTTTGTCCTTGCCAGCTCATATGGAGGTGCGAGCACTGCCCTTTCACTCACAGCGCACAACCTGCTATCATCTCTTCTGAATGAAGGTTTTGCTGGTAAAGACCATCTTTTATTTTGTATTTGTGCAGCACCTGGCAAATCAGAACTTGATCTCCAGTTAGAGCTGCTAGAACACAGGAATGAGGTGGACAGATCATAGCTGAGCTTCTTGTTTTGGAGGTGCATATAGAACTGCTGCCACATCAGACCAGACACCAGAGATGTCAGGAACAGGAATCTGCTGCCTACACTGCAACCTCAAGACCTGGGGTGACAGTAAGAAGCAGTTGTGCTGGGGCCCTATGGGCTTAGTCTCCAGTTATCAGTAGTTTGCATGTAGTCATGATTGCTCGAGAAGCAGTTGTGCTGGGGCCCCATGGGCTTAGTCTCCAGTTATCAGAAGTAGTTTGCATGTAGTCATGATTGCTCTTGGATGACAAAACATGAGAAAATGATGCCACAGAAAGAGAAAAATCTCCTTTAAGTTGCTTTCCAAAAAGAGGTAAAGCAAACGGCTCCATTTGATTTTTCAACAAGTGGAAACCAACTGAGCTGATGGAGCAGGTTCACAGCAAGTGCCCTCACAAAGACATTCCCTCCAGATCTCACCTTTACCCCCAACTTGCCAACGTAGATATCATCAGGTACAAACTATAAGCAGCAAAGAGAGGCAACCTGCCAAAACCTGAGTAGGGTGGAAATGGAACCTCCTGTGTATATTACCGGACAGAAATGGCTGATCGCAAGCTTCCTCTGTTGTGCTTCACCTACTTATGAAATGAGAGGAAAGCCAGTAAGAGCAGCTCTGCAAGCAAAGGGATGGTGTGGGCATTTTCTGCGTTGCAGTGAAACATAAAAAATGATGGAAATGCTCTTTTCTTCACAAAGGTTTATTGTGCTACATGCAGAATAGTAGTCTCCCCTAGACAGTGTTATTGGCAGTGGCACTAGCTGAAAGAAAATAATCACTTAAAGACATAATTTAGAACGTGAACAAGGAACAGCATAGCTATAAGATGTCTCTCCAGTAGGCATATGATTCTGAAGAGAAGTCAGAGTAAAAAACCAAAAACCAAACCACAAACAAACAAAGACAACAGATCAGGAAATGACTACTGGGACTAAACTCAACTGCTTTGACCCCAGCATTACATTATCAAATTCCAGGACTTAATATGCAACATAATTATCATAAAAGAACAATTATGTGTAATGGAAATAATTTAAGTTTCAATATTTCATCCAGCAGTGCAGACAGGCCTGTGGAATGTGCCATCTTAGCTGGAACATTTATTGATGCTGACCACTGGTTTATACAGCAGGAGTTAAAAGGTGAAGAATTCAACTCTCCAATTCTGAAATTAGGAAGAAACAGAAATGCCAAAGAAATGAGACACTCAACAGCCTGTGAGAAAGTGATGGCAAATTCACAGCTTTCAATCACTTATAGCACTTGTTATGCAGAAATAGGCTGAGCTCCCAGTTTTGCTTGGAGGTTGTGTCACTTCCAATCTTCCCTGTGAGACTCAAGCATGGTTTATAGTGGTGATTTGCATGTAGATGAATGAAACGTCTGCTTTCAGTGATTGTATTTCTGAAACTTGGGTTTCAGTAGTTGAGAAAGAAAACAGGTTTTGAGGGGAATCTTACTTTTGTAAAAAAAACCTTATGCTATAAACCATTGCAATCAGTCTAACCTGTTTTTTTTTAAAAAAAAAAGGAAAAAAGTTAGCACGCACAACAGAGGAGCACTGATTTGCACTTTCAACTGACAACCCAGCAACTGGAGAATTTTGTTTATTCCGTTTAGCCAGCCAGAAACCACATGGGCCCATGCAAACCCAAATTTTAGACATGCTTTTTCTCAACAACCATGAAACTGTCAGGGAAAAAGAGTATTTAGCCATCTCTTCAAAAGTATTATCCAGAAAACTCATCTTGCATAGTACTTTCCATAATCCACTCTTCCAGATGTTCTTCTCACTTTCTTCATGCGTACAAGTAATCAAAAAAGTGCAACAAAGAGTAGCTTAGGACAATACTCAGTAAATCCCGAGGAGATTACTGAAGCAGCACATCAGCTAGGATAGGTATATTCTTCTTTTATTATCTTGGTTAATCTGTAAAGCCAATCATCTTCTTATGAATACTGACTGACACTTTAGTTTGAAAAAAAAGTATGGAATGTGGAGAGCAAGAATTAATAAAGTCACAATTATTAGTGATCAGCCACTTGCTTTGCTAAATATTTTTAAAGGTAAATTTTACATGTTTTCAGTCAGCTAAAATTATTTTTTTTTCATTCTGCTACTCTGATGAATGAGGAAAAATTCTGCAGCTGCCCAGAAAAAAAGAGGACTTTGCAGGATGATTTAGGTGTACCAGGATATTGAATTGCACTGTACTGCCCCAAGCAGTAAGTTTTCCATATTCAGAAGTGATCAGCTAACAACAGATCCAAGATCTGTGCATCAGAAAATAAGAGAGTTTCTGTTAAATGGGAGTCAAAAGACAGAAGATCCAACTATCTCCTTAGATTAAATAAAGCAGTAGATTCTGCAGAGGCATCTTCTGCACAAAACTCCTTTTTCTCTTCAGTGATTGTGTTGCTTTTTTTCCTCTCCTGAACATTAAAATCATGCTGCAATGGGCAAAGGGAGGAGATGTTTAATGCTGTGGCCTGCTGATGATTTATTCATAGCCCATAAATTACTTTAATTGGAGATATATTGGAATGGCAACATTCAGTATTTAGTAGTTGAGCCACTTCTTGGGTCACATTTTGAAACTTCATTAATATTTACAAAAGCACTTTGGGAGAAACCCATTGTATCCTTAACTGATCTGTGTTCAATATGCTGTACCCCCAAGGCAGCTTGTTTCACTCAAAGAGCCCACGTCATTTCTCTCAGAGCTCTCTCCACCATCTCCAAGTTCCTGAAGACAAAACAGTAAAACATTCATTAGATAAAAGGTAACTAATTTGGGTGTCTTCTGTTAAGATCTTCTGTTAAGGAGCACTTAAAAACAATAGTTGTCCCAGTACTTCTAGTTACCTTGAGCGTAGAAGCTACATCACATGCGGCTGATTTATGGCTGTAGCTTACGTGGTGAAGTAACAACAGGACATTTGCAATACTAGAAGCCACAAAACATATTTAAAATAAAATCTTGAAAAGCAACAATGTGGAAACACCAGCTGTTGTGTTTTAGAAATGGACCAGTTTAGCTTTAGCAGCAAAAAGCAGTGTTAGAGCGGGATGGGTGAGCTGCATTTGCCTCTGGGTCATGTTTCAAGCAGGGTCCCAACTGCAAAACCTCCTCTGCTGCCCTTTTACGAAGTACCTAAAGGGGGCCTACAGGAGAGCTGGGGAAGGACTTTTTACTAGGGCATGTAGTGAGAGGATGAGGGGGAATGGATATAAACTGGAAGAGGGCAGGTTTAGATTAAACATTAGAAAGAAGTTTTTCACTTTAAGGGTGGTAAGGCACTGGAACAGGTTGCCCAGAGAGGCTGTTGAGGCTCCATCCCTGGAGGTGTTCAAGGCCAGGCTGGACGTGGCCTTGGGCAACCTGGTCTGGTGGGAGGTGTCCCTGCCCACAGCAGGGGGGTTGGAACTCGATGATCTTCAAGGTCCTTTCCAACCTAAACCATTCTATGATTCTAAGTTACTCCCTCCCCTACCTAAGCTTGATAAAATGCAATTAAATAATTTTGTGTATTGAAGGTTCAAGTTTAGGGCAGTTACAGAGAAAGATGAATAGCATTTCATAGAATCATAAAATTCTATCAGAGTTTTACCTTTTCTAACCTGATCCCTGGCTGCTCAGACAATTTCTCTGTATTCCTCCCAGGCTGCCTGTCCTTGCTTCCACCCTCTATAGGCTTCCTTTTTGAGTTTGACTTTCTCCAGGAGCTCCTTGTTCATCCGTGCAGGCCTCCTGGTGTTTTTGCCTGACTTCCTCTTTGTTGGGCTGTATCACTCCTGAGCGTGGAGGAGGTGATCCTTGAATATTAGCCAGCTTTCTTGGGCCCCTCTTCCCTCCAGGTCTTTATCCCGCAGCACCCTGCCAAGTAGGTTCCTGAAGAAGCCGAAGTCTGCTCTCCTAAAGTCCAAGGTAATGAGCTCACTGTGTGCCCTCCTTACCATCCTGAAAATCTTGAACTCCACCATCTCATGGTCACTGCAGCCAAAGCTGCCCTTGAGCTTCACGCTCCCCACCAACCCCTCCTTGTTAGTGAGAACAAGGTCCAGCATGGCACCTCTCCTTGTTGACTCCTCAGTCACTTGGAGAAGGAAGTTATCAATGCATTCCAGGAACCTCTCGGATTGCTTATGCCCTGCTGTGTTGTCCCTCCAACAGTTATCAGGGTGGTTGAAGTCCCCCATAGGTCCAGGGCTTGTGAACACAAAGCTGCTCCTATCTGTCTATAGAGACCCTCTTCCACTTGTTCTTCCCAGTCAGATGGCCTGTAGCAGAACCCCACTGAAACATCACCTGCCCCTACTTTCCCTTTAATCCTGGCCCATAAGCTCTTGGTTGGCTCCTCATCCATTCCCAGGTGGAGGTCCATACACTCCAGCTGGTCCTTGACATAGAGGGTGACACCCCCTCCTCGATTCCCTGCCTGTCCTTCCTGAACAGCCTGTATCTTGCCATTCCAACACTCCAGTCATAGGAGCCATCCCACCACGTCTCCATGATGCCAATAAGATCATGGCCCTGCAGGCATACGCACATTTCTAACTCCTCCTGTTTATTCCCCATGTTACCTGCGTTTCCATAGAGGCAGTTATGTTGGGCCCCTGATGAAGTTGACTTACTGGCTGGAATTCTTTTGTGCTGTGCTCCAGGTGCTCTCCTGCTGACTACTGGCATCATACTGGTAGGAGTGGGATGGATTGAGGAGTTAAATAATGTTTTTTCTCTAGTCCCTGTTAAAACAATTCTTTGTTTGCTTCACTGCTGTAAATCACAGAGGAACTAGAGACTTTCAGAGTCTTGAGATTCGACAGAGATGGTCACTGGTTCAGCTGTTGCTGTCCCTCCAAACATTTGTCCAGGATCCAAATATACAAGCTGGAGAAGATTTGCACGTGGAAGGGACATAGGCCAATCCACAGAACCACTTTTTTTTCCAGCATGCTTAGACTTTTTGAAAAGACTACTTTAAACTGAATTTAGTTAAAAGAAAGCTGAGTGGCAGAGTTCAAAGTTGGGACACATGCTTTGGAGGTTTCCTCATTAGATTTTTTCATTAAATCCCCTACTTATCTTGAATAATGGAAAAGGATGGCATATACTGTAATCATATACAATTTTCCCTTATGACTCACGCCTCCTTATCAGTTGGAGAGAGGGGACTTTGGAGCACTGCCTTTGGAGCAGGTCAGGATTGCAGGGCAAGGAAAGCTGTTGTATGTAGGATCCCACCCTCGGTCATGGAGAGCTTGGAAGATGTGAATGAAATAGAAGACTGAGGAGTGAGATGGAAGAAAAGATGGTTTCACAACGAGGGCAGCTGAAAGGTGACATGGAGAGTTAGAACACCATGGCAGCCTCTGCCCTACAGCTCCCATACGATCCCTGTGTGAATTTTGGCAGTTCATAGCAGCGTGATGTGTGCTTTCTGGGCTCCGGTTCGAAGCATTTCCCATCCTTTGGCAGGAGCGTTGACCATTCATAGTCACTACAGATGTGCACAATAGCAACCCTATCCACAGTGTAACATGCTAAATGTCCCATGACGTTTCTAGCTGGATACTCTAAGTTAGTTGGCTGCTGACAATCTTGACTCTTATCTTTGTATTGTAAAAAAATTACATTTGCAGAGCATTCAGCTACTTACCAGACATCACTCCTCAAGAACCCAGAAGGAGATGAACGAGTCCCCATTCTGTACTATATTTCGACATTGCACAGCAAATAAAAGAGGACAGACTGCACAGATCTATGAAATACACTAAAAATAGACCATACTCTCTTGAGTAACTATCCTATGCATAAAGTCCTCTGGAAAAAATGGTGTATGACCCTGTAATAAAGCCTATCGTGCTGCATAAGGACGGAGAGTCCGTATAGCTATCCATACTTTTTTGCACAACTAATTTCATTGTCTTAAGTTGCTTTTTGATGTTTAACTGCAATGCAATAGTTTTTATTTCTAATTAATAGATCATACAGTAATAAACAAAGATTAATGGAAGCATCTGCCATAATGCTATATGTGAAGATGTGATGTTTATTTAAAAAATCACTGGCAGCAAGAAGCGTGTTTAATGTGAGAGGATAGAATGGCAGCAAGTAGCTTTGTGTTGCTTCAAATAAAGAAGGTCAGCCACGGGTCTCATTTTTCTTAGAAAAGCTGTTTTTCTAAGTATATATATATATTATATAGGGATTAGTTACCAATATTTCACTGTCAGCATGGAGAGATAGACAGAGCAGGGCTCTGCCTTGGACATTGATACTTAGTATTTTCATTAGTGAATGGGTTGATGTAACAGATACATCTAGAAATACATTTTTGCAAACAACTAAGAGTAACGTGGAAAACAAGAATACAATTCAAAAGAATGTCTATAAGAGAAATATTCTGAAAAAAAAAACAGGATGTAAGGAAATAATTTCAGGGTTCTTCACTCAGACGAGATGGGAAACAGCTGCTTAGGTAGCAGATATGCACTAGTCTGTCTTGGCAAGCCCCAGCTGGAGGCTTCTATTCTGTTTTGGACATGACAACATTTGAAAAGCATGTGGACAAATTAGAGAAAGTCCAGAGGAGAGCAATAAGAATGACTAAATATCTTGGGAACTAAGGCTAAGGCAAAAAGATGCAAAGGGATGGTGGTGTTTAGTCTACAGATGGAAAAGCTAAGGGGAGGCACAGCAACAGTCAAATACAGGAAAAGATCCTGAAAGACAAAAGGATAATTTGTCGATAGGACAAGAGAGGAGCTTGTCACACAGACAGTGTGACCTACGTGAAATGAAGACAACTCTGTTAGTGAAAGGATTCAAAACCACTACAACTGATTACCTGACAAGCCTTTCAAGAATTAATTGATCTCTCTTGGGGCAAGAAGCCAAATCAAACGGTCCATCCTTAATTAGAATCATCCTATTCTGATTCTTCTGCAAGTGTTCTCTGCCACACCGGTCTAACTGTGTAGGTAGCACAAAATTCATAACATACCAAACATACTGCACCCTGGTTGTTACCTACCTGCACAATAACCAGGTTTTTCTATTAATTTCATATTGGTCTTTTGCTTGCATTAAAGCTGCTTCTAGATATCCAAAAGCAAAGAGAGCTCCTTCCTGGGTATTTTAAAATGGGCTCTTTGGAAAAGATCAATAGGCTGGTACTAAGCAATCTAGTCTGAATTATTTCATTGTTTATATCATTTGATAAAAAAAAACCCCAAACTTTAATTTTAAAAACCATCAAGTGTTTCAAATCTTGGTGATAATCCCTTTAGACAATGCCAGCAAGTATTAAAAGAAGGAGAAAAAAGAGCACAGTAACACCTTTGTTGCTTCAATAGTGATTGCATTCCAGTTAATCCATCCTTAAAGTAAACTTATCAATCAGATTTTGAAAAAAAGAAGAAACCTCGAGCCACTAAGAAATGAAGTGCTTGCAATTTAAACTGCCCCAAACTGGAGATATAGCCTCCAGGAGAACCTGGACTATAGAGCAGAAATAAGAAGAAAGCTTTGATTTTGAACATAAAGACAAAGCTTATCCACGAAGTTGCAGTAAACACAGTCCTGTACCATTCAGCTTGCAGTATGAAGTGATCTGCCAGTTTACGAAAAAGAAAGCCTGTCGCCTGTTTTAATTATCTCCTCACACTGGCCAGATTCAGCTAATATATTGTTTCCTTTAAATAATTCCACCATGACCAGGAGATTTTGCTAGGATAGTTAGTGCATGCAACAGCAATACAGGGATCTGCATTTGGAAAGATACAAGTCTTGGAGATACATCACCTGTATCCCATTTACCAGTTTGTCAAACAAAACAAGACAAAAAAGGGCAAACTTGCATGTTTTTGCCTAAGAATTCATAAGTCCTTGCCTGAGGTCTCCGGATGGAGGTTCATGTTAACCTCAGTTATGTCATATTTAACGTGGCTCTTGGAAGACTCACTTGGCTGTCTTTGTAAATACCACACCTTTTATATTTCTGACTTTATCCATTTTTAATACTGATGTTTTGCCATGTGTAGATTTCTTGTCACACCCATGATTTCTTCTAAACATCCATGGCTAATCCTCCTGTTTTTTGCTGCACTCCTAATTTGCAGATGCTCAGTGGGTGCTGACTGTGTCCCATCATTCAGATTTTGGGTGCATGGGGCATTACTGTTATGATTTACAGAGGACTCTCAAGGTTTAGCCCTGGTTGGCAGCAAAGCACCACACAGCCGCTCGCTCACTGGCCAACCCTGTGGGATAGGGGAGAGAATTGGAAGGGTAAAAGTTAAAAAACTTGTTGGTTAAGATAAAGACAGTTTAATCAAAAAAAAAAAAAAAAGGGAAAAAAAAGAAAAAGAGAAGAAGAGAAAAGAGAGGAGAGAGGAGAGGGAGAAAAGAGAAAAGAGAGGAGAGGGAGAAAAGAGAGGGAGAGAACCAAACCCAAGAAAAATAAGTGATATAAAAAACCCCAGTTGCTCACCACCAACCGACCAATGCTCAGCCAGTCCCCAAGCAAGGGCAGCCCCTGCCAACCTCCCTCCTCCCCAGTGTTATTGCTGAGCATGATGTCGTATGGTGTGGGATATCCCTTCGGTCATTAGGGGTCAGATGTCCCTGCTCTGTCCCCTCCCAGTGTCTTGTGCACCCCCAGCCCACTGGTGGGGCAGCGTGTTAAGCAGAAAAGGCCTTGGTTTACTTTTGCAGCTGCAGAATGCCTCATTTGCCCATCTCACAGCCTTTTACCCCCCACCCTACCTTTTACCTCTCTGCGGCCATGAGGAGGCCAGCTGATGGGCTCAGCTTTGGCCAGTGGTGCGTCCGTCTTGGGGCTGGCTGGAATGGGCTCTGTCCAAGATGGGGGCAGCTTCTGGTGTCTTTTCACAGAAGCCACCCCTGCAGTCTCCCCACTACCAAATCCTTGCCATGTAAACCCAGTACCTGACCTCAGAGAAACCCTACACGGGCGTGCACAGCATCACACCACTTTCTTCCTAAAGGGCAGATGCCTTGAAGAAGCTGCCAGGCCCTGGGACAGGGTAGCTGCTGGGACACAGGGCAAGAGACTGTCAGAGTTTGTCAGAGCTCCTGCTCCATGGCGGTGGCAGTGACCTGTATGAAAGGGTAGCTGCTCACCTGGTCACAGAGCATGTGTGGGCTCCTGGATGTCACCATGAAAGTCATTACAAAGATGTCCTTTTCAGCGTGACCTGATGTAAAAGATGTAACTTGTTACACCTCTTCCCATTTTACAGCTGCAATACCGCTCCTGGGCGCATACCATTTGTGTTATGCAGCCACCTAGAGGGCCTGCTGTCTCTACTGACTTCATGCTGTTGACCAGAAACCACAAAACTGCAGCAAAATATAAGCTCTGCTGACCCTTAGTGGCCATAACTCCACTATAGTACCGTGGGATTTTTTTTTATAAATTCAGGAGTGCTCTTGTGCTGGTGCTATTACATTTTTGGGGGCAGGGAAGGTATTCGCTAACTTGCTGCAGGCAAAAGTTAGAGAAGTACTGTCAGCAGAGGAGAGGATTCGGGTATTGCAGAGGAGAACGTATCTGGCCTTAAGATTTCACAGGAATTCAACACAGCAAATGCAGTCGAACATCTAAGGGCTATCAAAATTGACCCCATAAACTGAAGGCGAGTAATTCTTCAGGAAAGACAGACAGAAAGATTGGAGACATGAAGACAGTGTCCCAAGATATCCGTGATAAGCTCAGAGGAAACCTCTGTGATGGGAATTAGTTGTCAGGACAGAAGAAAACCTGATGAATGTAGGACAAAGAAACTGCAATCATGAACAGGAAAACAGGAAAACAGGAGCCAGCAACAATTATTCTGGGAACTGATGTCCTGGGCTCACTTATATATTGGCACCAAAAAGGTGTAGTAAGTAACTGGCTACCTACCCAAGGTGAGCTGCTTTGCAAGAGCTTTTCTGCATGACATCTCCCAGACAGACTGGACCGCAGTCAGATCGTGATAAATGCCACAGAAACACAGACCAGAATGATAGTTTCTTACCCAAATGGTTTATGCTCTTGGTATGAGCCAGCTGACAGTAAACAGATGTTCCCCACCACAGCAGAAAACAAGCACAGCCGACCACTCCAGGCTGACTCCACTACAAGGACACGGATTCCATAGCTCTCCAAAGCACAGGCACATCGTGTAAGCTCCAGCCGCTCTTCGGGTCACCCCAGCAGCAGCAGTGAATCTCTGCCAGTCAATCCCACTGAATTGCTTTGGCCTCTGCCAGGACACCAGTAGCTCTGCTCTAACTGGAATTCAGTTGCCTGAAGATCCCGTGTGTTGCAGCGGTAACGAAAAGCCATCCCACCACTTGTCTTCATCTGAACTTCAGCTGCCCTGCACCTCACAACTGGGCCTCTACGTTACCTGCTTATTAAGCAACCAACAGGAGACCACATTTGATATCCTTGTGCTTCTTCAAGCTGTTTCTTCACTGACAGGAAACAGCAACCTGTATAAACTGTGCTTCATCTGACTACTAAAATGCTACCTACACGCATGTCTGATGTAGGGGAAAGTGGAGCTGCACAAGAGAGAATCTCTTTTTTTGTGTTAAAATTATGCACCAGCTGCCTTTGAGAACTAGGGGAAAACTGCAAGATTTGCTATTCAAACAAAAGGCAAATAATTTAAGGAAGTCTGTGCTGTCAGAAGATTTCCCACACCACACACACACCAAAAAGCGCAAGAATACCATCTTGCATCAATCTCAGGAAAAAGTACTGAGGTGTACAATTTGTGATTGAGTTAGAAATCTGAGCAAAATCATCAGCCAAGGTGTCATGAATGTAGTAGTCACAAAAGCCTGAGATGATCGATTTATTTAGGCTTCCCATCAGCTTTGATCTGACCTAAAGTCACAGTTCAGAGAAAAAATCCTGTGGACTTTTCCTACAACATCCAGCCCAAGATAACAGCACTGAGCCTTGCATTTTCCAAAGCTATTGAAAACAAATGAGTATAGGACTTGCTACTTAGGTGTCCACCAGAATTTGAGTTTTCACTTTCATCAAGCCAAAACTCTATTTGTTCTGGTTTCAACAGAAAAATTCCAAATATAAACAGAAGCAAGCAATGCATAGGCATCTATATATAACCTGAAAAAGCAGTTTTATGGTTTGAACTGTCCACTCATCCACTTTATCCCAATGATGTTAGCTACAACCATCATTGGTGGTTATTTCACTTCTCACTCAAGTGTGCAAGAAAATACGGAAAGCAGTAAAGCTTAGAAATCTAGTGGGGTTTTTTTCCCCCATCACTTAGAAGTGAAGGCAGGAAAAGCAGCCTGCAAGGCACTAGAAAAAACACACAGTGAGACAGGTAGGGTCTTTCACATGCCAGGAGCTGCCCACCTTTCTGAAGCCTGAAGAAAAGTGTTCTAAGTCAACAGCTGTTTTCAAACCAACATGAGGGAAACTGTGGGTCATCAGGGTTTCCCAAAGCAAACCAGCAACTTTCTGTGACTTGGAAATCCGTTTCAGAGTTAATTTGTTTCAGCAGAGACTGCTGCTGAAAAGATTACTTTCTTTATGGAGGAAAAGAAAACCAAAAATCCAGTCCAGCAGCTACATGCTAAAATTATGAATGCTCTCCAAATGTAACAACCTATTTGGTTGGCTCCCTGGTTGAACGGATGAATCTGTCAGACCAAAAAAACCCTGTGAAGTAGAAAAAAATCAGTTTCTAAATTGGGGAGGAAGGTTTGTCTTAAAGTTGATACCCAGGACGTTGTCAAATTCCCAATGCTACATTCAAAACGGTCCAGTCTTCACATTCCTATAACATGATTTGATACTATCAAAATTAAGTAGAGATAGTTTTAGACAGCCAAGCAATTCTTATTCTCTACGGAATACACAGAAACTTAAATCCTTTAAATCAGTAGGAGGGAGGAAAAATATTATGGAATCAGTTATAGACACTTTTACTGAAGTCACAACATGTATGAATGAAAACACCTTTTCTGTAGGTTTTTTCAACGTACCTTGTTGAGGTAAAAAGATTTATTTCAGAAGAAAATAGACATCAGAGTCCATTTTTTTTTCTAGAAACTGTACTAATGCCTGAGAGGCTAAAAGGCATTAGCGTGTATATACACAAAAAATTGAGCCAACCATGCCTCTGAAAATGAAAAAACATGTTTCCTACAAATCTATTCACCACCTGCTGGCAACGGAGAGGAGTGGCCAGCAACCTGCACTTCCCAAATAACCGCTTCACGTGGCATACAGAATATCCTACAATGTCACAGACCATTGCAAGCACGAGGATTTTGTATAGGCATAGGAAACCATACCTAATTACTTTTCTATTTTTTAAACAGAAGTTTGGAAATGGTGTCGTTGTAGAGACGGACACAACACTCAATATCCAGTTACAGCAATCGTCCCTTTATTTTACATGCAGTGCTCTTTTATATCCTCTTAGCCGGTTGCTTATCTGTGCATATATTCTAACATTCTACTTTTGCCCAATCCACTCTCACATCACACACCATTCAGCCAATACAATTGTTGATCACGCGCTGTTCATGCTCTGGGAAAAGCCAGGATGTTTGCCACCCCTTATCTTGTTTGCTCGGATCTTCTCAGGATTCTTCTGTCTCTTCAAGGGTACACGGGTATCTGTTCAGGGTCAGTCTTAAACTTGTATTTTGATCCCTCGGACCAGCCGAGGTCTCCCACAAATGCCATTTCCTCTCTTCCTGCCCCATGACTTGAAGCGTTTCATTGTAGCCACCACTTCTATGTGCACGCAACCCACCTAAAGTCTTGCTCATTTAAGTACCCCTTTGAGGGTACTGCAAGGATAAAGTCTTCTCTAAAACTATTACATTTCCATTAAATTGGAGAAAGTTAACTTTCAAGATAGACCGTTTTTCTTGCTACTGTACTTAAAATTTTAAATGATGAAACAAAACCTGATACATTAAGATTGTTTATTTTAAATGGTATTCTGAAATTCCAGGTTATATACAAATTTTCAAACTATGAAGCTTAAGATTGCATGGTGACTGTCTTCACAAAATAAGGCTGCTTGGTCAATCTTATCAGAGCTGATTCCATTGGAGTTTGATTATTCAGAGTACAGGATGGCTTCAAGAAGATCGCAATCCATGAAAGCATCAACACCAAAGGAGGTAGGCCTTCCTGCATAAAAAGCCCCTCAAGAGCCCCCTCAGTTACCATGTGACATTTGTTGAATTTGAGACCATCACCAGCGGGGAAAGATCCGAGGGAAACCAACGGTCATTGTGGAAAGGCCTTTATATTGCACTCAAAATCTGGAGACAGACACCTGCTGCAGGGGCTTTTCCATGCCTGTCATACTCACTGTGCTTTACTCCTCACTCAGCTGGGCTAGTTAGGGGAAAAAAGAGCAGCTTATGGAGCTATGATAATTTGGCAATGATCTTTAGACAGATTTTTTTAAAAAGAATAATTAATAGGCATGAACAGGATTTATGTTAATGCTGTAACTTCAGTTTAGATACTAGACCCAAGGATTAGGTGAAATGTACCATCCCTCAGCCAAGAGACAGATACTTTTCCTTTCTCTGAATTGACATGGAAGGCAGATGAACTACATCCTCCTCTCAGGTTCCCCCAATACTAAAGGTAGAGATATGCTTCACAAGTTTGTTTTATACACAGACAATTAAAAATACATTTTAGTAATGTTTCCCATAAAAATCTTACCGATAGCACAGTACTGAAATCAGTGCAATAAAATTAAAATGACAGGAAGGAATATTTACAACTATATTGTATTGTACCGAAATTGCAAGATCAGAAATTTCTAAAGTGCAAAGTTGGCTATATCCTACACAGATACAGGGATCTGTTTTCTTGCTTATAGTATGAACCACTACCATCAATAGAGACGCACCACATATCCATGCCAAACGTTTAAGTGACCAAACGTCATCCTTGGGCTGACAGGCAAAACTCCTCTGCTGAATCCAGTGGGAGGCAGACATCAGCATCCAAGGGTCCAATTTAGTCCCTCAGTTGTCACATGCTGGATGGAAATTAACTACCGTAAACCCAGGAACGTGAAACAAGGAGGAAGTGTATTTAAATACATGGAGAAAGGTATTTAAATAGAAATCTTACAAAGAGCTTAACGGTTTGTTTTATAGTAGGTTAAAGACAATCACTGCATTTTTAAAAGCACAAAATAGAGGGCCCAGCACTCCATATTTTATTTAACTGCAGTTTTGTCCTAGTTCAGACCGGGCACAAATTTTTAAAGACTATTTACACCAACAAGATTTGCAGGTTTAGCCACGGGAGCCTCTAAAACCAGAGAAAGATCACAAAAACAGGCTCTTGCAGCATTAGAGTATTAAAAAGTCACCATTCAAAATACCTCATACTTAAAAATTACTAAAGGAAATCATAATAGAAGGAATGTGGCTGCTAAATTTCCAGATTAACTGAAACTCCCAGTCAATTTACCCATATTCTTAAGCATATCGAACAGTTAATCTACATATTATTTACAATAATTCCTGCTACTAGCCAACAAAACCAAAAGGGAAAACTGCTCGTTGACTCACAGCTCTCTGCACTCTGCAAACTAAACAGTCTCCAGTTTCTTGGTTTTGGGCAAAACTATCCAATGTTTGCCATAGGATTTTAACTACAAGTAAACAAAGTTTGTCTTGCAAAGCAACACATGTTAAGTGAATTAGTTTGTTCCATTAGTCTATTTTTAAACTACTACTTCATATTCACTGAAACAGCTATGGCATAAGAGGTTACATGGCTAGGCTTAAGTAATGCCATAATCTGACACAATCCACTTGGTTATGCCCCAAACTATTTACAGTGAACTTGATTCAAACAAACCATTTGGTTCAAGAAAGTGTCCAAAGAATTAAGAATTGCAAGTCCATAAAATAATCTTTCCTACGAAGTTGTTTGGGAATGATTTAGTCATGATCTGTTCATTTTATTTGAAGATACTCATATACTGAAGTACACCCATGGACAAAAGCCTCATTGGAAATGAGTCCCAGGACCTACACATGCATTAGCAAACATGGGTAAGTCTGTGCCACAGTGTGTAGCAGATGGAAGGGAAAATGAGGGGACAGTCTGCATAGAAAGAAAATCAATTAGGTTGAGACATGTACGTATTAACACACACAGGCATCTGAAAAACAATGAGTAACTACAAAGTCATGATTACGAAGCTGAGTTAACTGCATCTTGATCCTTAAAGGGTGCAGGCTAAGCAAATGTAGATGACTACAGCTGTAATAAGTTTTTAGAATTAAAATCTGTATAAGCAAAGCAGCTCCACGCTCCGTTCCGGCAAAACCTAAGATAGTCTTTTAACAATACAAGAAGTCTAAAGAGTCAGCTGATCAAGTTATGAACTGATCTGAGTAACTCTTCATACAACATACCCCTGACCCCTGTGCAACATCAGAAGAAATGGACCAATTTTAAATATAAATTCTTCTTGATGCTCATTATCCTCTACCCACCTAAGCCCTTGCAGAACACAAAGTTCTGCCAAAGCAATTCAGCCGATTTTACACCTATTTTTGTGTGCAGAACTGGCTGAAAGAAAAATCCACCACTGGAAGCAATGACTTCTGCATTTCATTCACGCATGACAGCCAGAATCAAGAGCGTCTTTGCCTTTTGCAGCAACGAATTCTGTAGTTTGGTCCAGTAACTCAGGAAGAGTCTGGAGTTTCCTATTAATCTCCTCAACAGCTTTTGTTCCACAGGCCTTCAAGGACCCTGCCCTCCAAGCTAAGTTACTTTAAGTTCCATGAAAGACTGCAAACAGCAGCACTGAATTACACCCCAGGGGAAGATGAACCGATCCAAGCAGTATGAAATGAGGAGTGTTTACAGGATACATCATAATAAGTGCATATGCCATCATGTTTTGTTGAAACGGGTACATTTTCAGTCTGTTTAGTTTCTTTCTCGGGTAAAGTGAAGTTCAGCAACTGGTACCCAGAGATTGCAAGGCCCTCACTTCAACCCATGCATCATATTATTTTGCATTTCCATGTTTTGTAAGCTATGTTTTTGTTGACACGGGTGTTTTGCAGTGCTCAGCACTAAAGAATGTGAACACATTTTCCACAGTAGGCAGAAATGGAAGAAGCAAGATCTATAAAATACTTTTTTTCTCAGTCTTGACTGGGCTTGGCTTTTGGCAAGTTCTCTTCATAAGGAGCTGATTTCAGTGCAATACTGCAAAAGCTGAGAAATAGCACTGTTTAAATATGGCATAAAGAAGATCTAGAGCTTTGTTTCCCAGTTGTGCCACCAGCTCTTCAGCTCATCTTTCCTCCCTGTTCTCCTAACAGCTTCTTATAAACACTACCCAGATGGAAACACAGCATCTTAATTACAATTCCATTACCTTATGCATGACAGCCTCATGAATTCCAATGGAGCTTTTCTAGTGCCAGGACATTTTAACTATCTGCAGCTTTCAAACTTACCAAATCTTACAAGATTCAAAAATTCTTAATGAATGACACCGTGATGCATTACTTTTAAGCACTTTCATACTACTTGCTGCATCACTTTCACGTACACTTTGATATTAAAGGATTTTAATATAAGCTAAAGTACCTTACTACAAGTTCTGATAGAAGAACCCTAACCTAAAGAGGAAAGAACAGAAGCTAATCATTTCAGAAGAAAATAAATTGCTCTCCAGTTATGCAGAACTTAAGGTTTTCCAAGTTCTGTGAAAGTCCTGTGAAAAACCATAAGGGGTGTTACAAACCAAACCAAGATTTTCTTTGCTAACTACAATTAAGTGAATTGGAACATGACAGGGTGTTACGCCTGAATGACAAAACCTGAATAAATATAAGCATTTATGCAAACTTTTGTTTGCAGAATTTGACATTACATAGCATATAATTTAATGGAAAAATCCTCAAGTGTTACAATCATGATACTTCCTTTGCTATTTGTGGGTAGAAACTAAACCCACAAAAAGAAACTCTCCAGAGGCACCATAGGAACATTTAAGCCCACTCATTCTATGATATCCCACTAAAACCAAAAATAAGTCGGATATAAATAAACTCTTAGAAATCCACCACATTCTCAAGCAAGATAGATACATACTAACAAAAGTAAATTAAATTAGTCTTCTAAATTAAAAAAGAAGAATCAGAAAAAGGGAGATCAGAACTAAAGCCCCAGAGTCCAAGTAATACAGTTTCAAAGTGAACTCAAAGCACTTATGGCACTTAAGAAATCTGGCATCCACTGTCTTTTTGAGGCTTTATATCAGGTTCCTTCAGAGGTTTTACTTCTTCATCTGGTTTTGGTTTAGCCTGCAAACAAGAAGAAAAAAAAAAAACCCTAAATACCACACATACAACCCACTCTGTCTGCACAGTATTTATGCACGGCTAACTTTACACATTCTAATCTAATAGTCCCCTCTCTTTTCAAGGCTGAAGACTTTGAAGAAGCCTCAAGCAAGGGGGGAAAGCCAAATATTCTCTATTTCAGCATCCTTAAATGAATCCGTTTCTAAAGGATCTTTCTGTAGCATTCACTCCTGTAACATTTCATCATCTTATACACATTAAAGAATTTCCTTCTATTCAGTACTTAGAAAAAGGTGACTCTTCATTTCCAGATGCTGACAGTGTAGCATAGAGGTTAACTGACTTGCCTCCTGGCACCGCGGAAATGTGAGCTCAGGTGGTAGCCTCGTGTCTACAGCCTGCACTGAGCTGGGGAACATTACAGAAGAACAAAATAGTAACTCTGTATTATACACAGAATAAAGCTAAAGGGAAAGAACAGGACATAAGATTATCTTACAGAGTCATCCTTTGGCCTCTTGGTGAGATCAAATGCCGCAAGTGTTTCAGGAGTCCAGTGTGCATTCAAGGCAGGAAATTCAAAAGGAACAGGCTCTACTAAGCCATAGTTTGCTTTCAGTTCCAGCTGGGGAGCCTCTGCTGGCACCTTCTGAAAATAGCTGTAATAAATACAGCAATTATTTAAAACACGACGCACTATCTCTGCAAGTCCTGTTTGCAATTCTGAAGAAAAACAATCTGGATTTTTACAGTAGCAATCATTGCTGCTCTCTTCCATTTCATCAAGGCACTGTCCAACATGCATTCTGTCAGCAAGACTCACAAGAACAAAACCAATTCCTTCTTGGTATTATTCATCCCCTAATAGCTAGGTGGTTTTTTTCCTACTTGATAACCATTATTCCCAGCGCTTCAATGAGAAGAGCACCTTTTGTCCAAAAGACCTTCAAAATCCAAACGAGGATTTAAAATACTTCCCAAGAAAAATAAAGAGGACAGTTCTTTCCCTGAATCAGTCTTCATGTGCCATGGTGCATAAAAGCAACGACACTGCAACACCCACAAAGGCTTGCTACACCACAAAGCTCGAATGAGCATATAAATCTAGCCTCAGCAAACCAACAAGAGCTGAAAACTGACAAATACTGACAACACGCTACCTTACTTCCTGTGCTGCAGCAGAGCTCTGTGGCAGGCACATCTTCCAAAACAGTCACTGGTTATCTGGTTTCTCTTTCAAAGTTTGTTTCTAGAGGGACATGGATTTGTTGAAATCTCCTGTATGCTGCTGTTTTAAGCTATGACAATGGTTATTGGAATCAAAGCAGAGTAGAGAATTTCTTTTCCTATTTGCATCCAGCTTGACGTACTCGACAACCCTTTTTGTTTAGTCAATTCCCTTATTACGCAGCTCTTTAAGTATCATAGAAAGGGAAATAACAAACCTATTATGGAATACCAAATCATAAGAGGAGGGGAGGGGAGAAGGAAATGAGCAAAAGAACTCTGAAGCCAAACTAATCTTGCTATTTTAAACTGCTTCCAAACTCTTTTTGGAAGGGGCATTAACTAACAGAAAGCCCTATTCACAATATTAGTTACACTTAGACTGGTAAAGCTCCTAGCACCCTAAGCGTATTCTTCACTGAAGGTGTGGCTGTGTCTTGACTTCCCTGCTATCAAGGCAGAATCAGCTACCAGTCTTCTCCATTTCCCCTCTGTCTTCTTTTGCCCACCAGATGCCAGCAGCTGGGAAGAGCGCATTAGAGCAACACAGCAGCCTCTGCAGGACTTTCTCTTGTGCAGAAAAAGAAAAAGTAGCTGAGGAATGAAGGAAGAAAACTGCTTAACCTCTCCAGCATGTCAGTCCAACCTACCCTGCTGAACTGGCACAGAACCCAGAGAGGATGATAGCACAGACCCACAGCAAATCTGCTAAGAGAAAATTACAGAATTGCAAATATATCTTTAAGTTACATGCCATGTTCTAAAGGAACCAGGGACTAAAATCTACCATCCCATCTTGAAGGCAAATGAGGTAATAACAGTTCATATAGCGTACTGTACCAACCACGAATTACTTACATGAATCCATTCTCTCTCTGGCATTTTTCTAGTGTGTTCTTAATCAAACTTCCTAATTTCCTAAAGAAGAGATGGCCAGAAGGTTTGGCAGTAGTCCCAGGCCCTTTGGTTTCTCCATATTCTTTGCACAATGCTTCAGCCTTGGCAAAAACTTTGCAAGAAAGAAATGTAATAAAAATAATTTACATGACTCTATTAAATCATGGTTCTGATCTGCAGTGCTTCAGTTCTAGGAGATACCAAAATCCATTCAGGCTTTTCACTTCTTAGAAACAAAAATAAACTAGCTCCATGGCAGCACTTCCAGCCAAGACTTACTGCATCCAAAAAGTGACTAGGAATGTTAAAAAAAAAAAAAAAAAAAAAAAAAAGAGAGCTTTTTGGGTGGGAAGATGCAGGAAAGCATTCTTACATGCGGGGCAAAATGCAACAATAAGCCCAAGAACTGTGCCACATGGTAAGCAAAAAGAGAGGGTATGAAGGTGTCCACGCACAGTTGATGCCCAAAAATAAACAACGCTTAATATGGGGTGGGAAAAGAAGCACTCTTCTCTGAACAGCAGGCACAGTAAAAAACACAGTATGTGTTCTACTGCAAGTAATCCAACTCAATTTGTTCTTAATAAACTCTTTTTATTTATTTTTAAAATTAATATTAAAAGTTTCCAATTTGATGATTTGAGCATTTTTACACATTGTGGTAAAGTTATGCAGTGCAGGCCATTGGGGTAGCAATAGCTTTGAAGAGAGACAGATGGGCAGATCACCCTGAGCCACTGCAAATTTCCTTTCATCTACCTTTCAGATGAATAGAAAGGAAATAAGTTACTGAAACCTGTTTAAAAACGAACAAACACGTCCTAGATTTACCATTTAATGTAAGGCAGAGCAACCTCCAAAGCAGAAAAGGCTGCAGTAACTTACAGAGACTAGAAAACATGATGCCCTGACAATTGATTTTTACATGTATTGCTGGCAGTTCAAAGCCAGTCTTCAACAGGCTGAGAAGGGAAGATGAACTTTTCTGCAGCACTGTTATGAAAGACAGCCTTTGGTAAGACAAAAAAAAAGAATATACTGTCTCTACTCAAAAGTATGCTGGATTTTCATCAGGTGACAGATAAAATCTTAAGTCTTTGGGAGACCAAATAAACACAATACAGCAAAATAAAACAGACGTGTCACCATCAGACCATGTAATCCAGTCTCAATCACACTTACATTTTTCCGATTCCTGCAGAGATCTGATTGCTTCCCCACATTTATCACTCGCCAGTAAAGTTTGACCATGGTAACAGTATGCCTAATGGGAGAGGACAAAATGATTACCAACAACACTGGGCACTTCCTGTGCCAAATCACTTCTGTTCTTCTTTACGTCAAAGCTGCATCTCTTAGAAGCTGCCATTCCCTGCATATAGCTGACAATTCGAGAATGCACACAGAACAATGTAATTCAACAAACATAAACGCTGTGAGGTAGGTATGATGCAAACTGTCTCAAGTCTAGTAGCCAAGAATAACTTTGTGCTTCAGGAAGGCTGTTTTACCAAAAGCACTAGTATAGAACCTCTCTCTCTCACTTTATCAATGTGCAGCATTAAACCCCAACACAGAAAGCGGATGAACCCCAGTCAAGTTTACAAGGCAAAGACTCTAAAAACTAAAATGACATGAATATTAAAAAACTGAATCTGCAACAAAAATCACCGAATCCAGAAAAGATGAGGTGTTCTGCTGCTTGAGGTATTTTGCCATAGTCCAAATAACTTTTCCACCCCATAAAGTCCCAGTCCTTCATACTCATACTTGAAGATATTATTTTATTCCAGTGAGAACTGAATTGCCTCTTTTCTATTATCAGGAGTTGTTGAGTTTAAATACTAAATCCCATAGGTAAAGGAACAATCCCATGAACTAATGCCTACCTTGCATACCTTTCTTTAATGTCTGTTCTCACAGTATAGCAAGTGTTACCTAAATCTACAATTGTCCACATTACACAAATTTAAATAAGAAAAAGTACCATACCTCTGACCCTCCCTCACCTCTCAGGCTTGCAATAAGGCAAACAACTTTTAGCTACGGGTTTAATGTAAGCGAAAGACAATTGTGCTAACTGCTTAGTTTGGGCCTTTTTTATGGTAAGAAAGAGCCAGATTACAGGCTGTGTCAGGCCACAAGAAATAAAGAGCAAATTGAGCAGCTGATGATTCCCAGAGCCCCACTTCACTTGCTAAGAGGCAAGTCATGCAAAAAGGGACAGCATGTGGAATGGTACCTAACATTACCTGATGCACTTTAATTCAGGGCCTTCAAAAAGATTATCAACTCTGAATTATGCCTAGAATCAGACTGTGATGTAGAGAACGGAAGACAAGTATTATGCTCAACCTGAATTGCTTCTCTTAATCATACGTGATCACAATAAATTCCACACTGCAGTAATTCCACTTGGCTCAGCAAAAACACTTCAAATGCCACTGCACAGTCTCTCTTCACAGCATTGAAAGAACATCAAGGCAGTACTTAGCCCCCATTCCCTATCCATCCCTTAGACAACATTAAAAACTGTTACTGCTGTCAACCGAAGTACTTACATAGGCCATATAGAAACTGGTCTTCAAGTTTAAGTACTTCCTCCATTTACCTGCATAGGTTGGATCCAAACTGGATAACGTTTGATCTATGAACATATACATAAAGATATTCTTTAAGACATTTCCAAAAAGAAAAATCCCACACACCCTCAAAGACCGTAATTCTTAAACTTAGCAGTAGATCTTAACTATGAAGTAGCCAGAAACAAGTGACATACATTACTCCTGCAAAGGCATAGAGAAACTATGAGAAAAAAACAAAAATACTCCGTTTATTGAGTTGTGATACAGTTGTCCCTAGAATCCCTTAAAGTGCTGTCCACTAAGTTTGGGGGCTAATTCTCCTAAGTATTTTTAGGCAGCATTTCAAAGCTTGTTCCTAGTTTAATTTCAAGTAGTGACCTATAAAAGCCTACATATGTTACAATATTCCATCCCTTATATGAGGGCTGGAGCACCTCTCCTATGAGGACAGGCTGAGAGAGTTGGGTTGTTCAGCCTGGAGAAAAGAAGGCTCCGGGGAGACCTTATAGTGGCCTCCTAGTAGTTAAAGGGGGCCTGCAGGAAAGATGGGGAGGGACTCTTCATCAGGGAGCGCAGAGACAGAACGAGGGGTAACGGTTTTAAACTGAAAGAGATTTAGATTAGATATTAGGAATAAATTCCTCACTGTCAGGGTGGTGAGATACTGGAACAAGTTGCGCAGAGAAACCGTGGATGCCCCATCCCTGGAATTGTTCAGGGTCAGGCTGGATGGGGCTTTGAGCAACCTGCTCTAGTGAAAGGTGTCCCTACCCATGGCAGTGGGGCTAGAACCGGATGATCTTTAAGATCCCTTCCAACCCAAATCATTCTATGATTTTATGATATTGACTCCCATATTTTTGCACTTTTCCCACTTCCCTCAGTAAGCCCACAGATCAACTTACTCAGCTGGAAGGAGGTACAGGATTAACCCGCTACACACTTTACAGGCTGTGTCATAATCTGCTGCCCAAAGGCAGCTGAAACACACTCCATTTACTTCAAGCCATTTGTTTGCTGCTATTACATATTCTCAAGACATTACTCTGCCTTCTGTCTCCACTCACTAACATTTCCTACCATTAGCTACAGAAAAAGATTCCCACTAAAACTAAAGGCCTTATCATAATATATGTTATACTGATAACTGAAGCCTTAAATGTGCTAAATAGAAGCTAAATATACAAAGCATATCCACTGAGAAACAACGTTAATATCGCAACTGATGGGTGGATGAAGTATGTCTGCTGGCAAGAATGCATAAACCAGGCCACTAAGGATACGAAACAAGACACTTACCAGCTTTTTGGTAGAAGTTAGCGGTTTCATAAGCAAGAGCAGCTATTAGTCCTGGATTGTGTTTCAGCTCAATAGCCCGAGCAATTGTCACTGAAAAATATTCCACCACAGTATTAGAGTTTAATTGAAAATGTCACATCAAATCAGCAGAGGCATTTAGCATTTTAAAAGCCCTGCATGAGCAGAAAACAAGCATTGTGCAGTCAAGCAAACTGCAGAATAAAGACTGATTGTTTCTTGGATAGAATTATTACAAATGAATAGAAAAGCTGAAGGAAGGTTAGTCAGAAGACTGGCTAGTAAACAGAAGCTGTCAATATTTTAAAGTAAAGGAATTGGGAATTTATGTTAGGCAAGCATGGTGGTGAAGAGATTGCATGAAAGGAAAAAAGAAGAGGGGAGGAATGTCACACACAAGTTCTTCCAAAGTGGTTATATTTGTAATATCAGATTGATTTTTGGCATTTTCCTCCTAAAATTGTAACTTTAGTTTCTTTAACAGCAACCCACCCCACTAAGCCACAGTACTTCAGAGGAAAAAAAAATGCCATTGCTGCCAAGCAGACTTCACAAGACATCAAAGTAACCCACAAAGACTGTCATTCCCCATCCCCAACAAACACATATTTGAAGATACCTTCTTGAGCTTCAGCTTGGCACTGTATGATGTAAGAGTCTATAAGTCGAGCTTCTAAATCTCTTCCCTTTTCTACAGGTGTAATCAATTTTGGAATGTGACTTTCCTAAGTACAAAGCAAGTCTCAAAGTTAGTTTAGGCTTAATACCACTGCTGCCAATGCAAAGCAAATCCCTTATTCCTAAGTAGATGGGACACTGAGTGAAGGTCCCAAGACGGCTGGCTGCACTGTTGCATATGCTACTGGGCAGACAGACGGATTACTCTTCCACTGCCATTGGGAAAGAGCAGCAGGGATTGAATGGCAGCACAACATATTAATACCCTTCTTCCTCCTGTATCATTCAGATAGTCTGAGGTGTTTGTTTATTCTGTAACCTCATCAGAAAAGCAAAGGCTTTTCTAAGACAAAAATTCAAGTACTTGCAGGCAACTTAAAGAACAGACAGCAAGACAGTTTTTTTACCTTCAAGTGTTTAAAAATCCCGGCTGCTATCTTCAGGCTTCTGTGAACATCTTTTGCTTCATCTTCTGTTATACTAAGGATATAGAACGAATCAATGAAATTATAGTTAGAAAGGACCTCTAGGTGTCATTTAGTCCCACCTCCTGCTTTGCAGCAGGACTATCGACAACAGTTGATCAGGTTAGTTACAGCTTTGGCTAGAAGAATCTTGAATCCTTCAAGAATGGTGAGTCCACCAACTGTCTAAGTAATCTGTCCCACTGCTGTGCTACCCTCATGGTAAAGAGGTTTCTTACAGCGTCTAATCATTCAATAATCAAATAGAATTCACTTGAAAAAAAAAACCACGTTAAGACCTTGTAATGACTTTCAAGTAAAAGGTAATGTCACTGTTAAAAGCCGAAGCTTTAGAAATCTGTAGGGTTAAAAGTCAGCAGAGCTGTGATTTTGAGAATCTCAGTTTTGTACCTGGACATTTAGAGCAGGACTGGTGAAGGGTTTATTCACAACTGACACTTTCTCTATACCACAATCACATGGTACCAGTACACTTTGTTCACAGATGCAAGAAAGGACTGATGTGCACTTGGACATTACAGCACATCAATGAAGTCCAAGTGCCTCCTTGAACTCCCACTGTCTCAGTTGCACATGCACTACAGCAGGCAAAACGCAGAACCTGCTAAATTTTTTTAGTGGAATACTGCTGCAATGGAATTACTAAGAAAAGAAAAACACTTACTCTTCTTTTCCAGCGAGTCTTGATGCATATTTTGTGTACCACAGAGCTACATTAAATCCCATGGAAACCAGTTCAAACACTGCATCCTGCTGGGCACTAAAGAAAGACAGACAAAATGCCCCAAACAATTTAATGCTTTCCATTTTGTTCTGACAAGCGCTCTCTCTGCTGATAGTTCACACAGTGTAAGTCGACATTTACCTCCATAAAATATTTTTCATTTAAGAAGTCAACAATTCCCAATTCAGAACCTCCTACTTGCTGAACTGCCCAAAAGAGACTTCAATTTTTACTTATTTTCTTTAAAAGCTCATAATTATAATTTCTGACATTCAGATGCCTACCCTTCCTATTTGGGAACTTTTATTTTAAAACAGTAACTTGAGATTTGTTTAGCTTTGGGTGTGGCTGACATTTTTCCCTTTTTTTTTTTTTTTTTAAATTGCACATTTTGTGGGAAGCCGTGCTCTGGAATGTCTACTTTTAAGTTGTAGCTGCTAAGTTAATAAGTCAGAGTGTATTACATCTCCCTCAAATGAATGTTATTGCAAGTATTTATGTAACTGCAGTCAAACAGCATGTGCAAATAGCGGAAAATTTCAGAAGCTAAAAACATGGTCTCTGAAAAGACTGAACTTGCAATCACAAGTTCAGTATATCTTAGGAACTAGTAAACTTTAAAAAGAAAGGTGTGGGAGTGGGAAGAATAATGCTGGCAAATAATGCTGGCACAAGTATGAATGTGTATGACCATGAGAAAATTAGAAGAGAATCCTAATCAACAGAGTTTTTTCCAAAAGGAATAAAAGCTTTGAGGAAGTTGAGCGCTTCTAGATAAAGCCTGACAAATTTGTAAGTGTGGTTACACAACAAAATTACGTACAATAGCAAGAGACAACTGAATAATCCAGAAGGTTACAGATCTATATTCCTCCTTTCTTAAAACAGAAGCTTGTTTGTACCAGGAATGTGTGTACTAAGAGCTCCAGAGGACAAGAACAAAATCAGATCTTCAGGAACATTTGTACCTCAAAAAACTCAGAAGATACTGGTCAGGCAATAGTGCCTGATGAAAAAGTTTTAAACTGTACTAATCTAAGTTATCATATTCAATTTGCCAATACTCTCAAGGTTCTTCTTTATACTGCTCTAGCCAACTGTAGATTATCATGCCTTTACATAAAGGCAACACGTGCTTCAGAACACTTAATACAGTATGGCAATTATCAATAATGCAAAGCAACAAGTTTTTAGAAACTACTTTGTGTTCAACATTTTGCTACACTTCTAAGTTTTCCTTCACACCTGTGTTGGCACGTATACATACGTATAACAGACCACAAGAAAACAGCTGCATACTCTGTAATCATAAAAGCACGTGTACCTTGGAACTTGTCCTTGTAATGTGTCTGTCCACTTGAAATTCTGAATGTATCTCAACTTGCATTCTTGGGAAGAGTCATCCAGGGAAAAGATAAAACCTATAGAATAAAAAAATGTACTGACAGACAATCTCAAAGTGAAAAACAAGTAATGAAGGAATGGGGATCAATAAGAATACGGATATAGATAAAGGAATGTTTCTTGCTATACCACTCAAAAACCTGTGTTACTTCCCGAGGCTTTTATTCCTCAATATCTTGAGAACAAGATGTGCACAAAACCAAACTAGCTACTACAAGAAACGCCTTGCCCAGCAGCGTACCAACTCAGCTCTGAGAGTCTTGATTGCTAAAGGAAAACCTTGCAGAGGTCTGCATGTCCCATATGGTGATTAGTTGGGAATTGGACTGACCCAGGATGGCTGAGGCTGCTCGAGGTGAGTGAGTGACTATCCTTCCCACCGTAGTGCTGATTAGGAAATTCCAGAAAAAGCTGTTTGGTCAACAGGGTGAGGGAAAAGGGCTTGTAAGCATGGATTCACCTAGTCATTATCTCTTTTGTCTCCTGGGCTACAGGAAATTGGTTCTTTATGTCCAGCAGCCCAGAAAGCAGCAATCAGTGGGATGAAGATCGTGCTATGGGGCGTTGAAATACTAGCATATGCAGGCCCAAGGAATTTTTCAGGGAGTAAGACAGGCCTTGGTCTGATCAGTTCTTACAGACTTCAAGAACTCAAGATTTGCAACAGCAGCTATTGCGGCTGTAGCTCTAGGTGCCGTCACATGTTTATAAAGACAGAAAATACTTGTTCCTTTCACTTGCAGAAGATTTTAGAGACCAAACACGATGCTTTCCTGAAGAAACTCTCCAAAACTTGTCTGCAGCAACATGGACAGTTATGTGACCTTTTATAAGCCACATTAGCTTACACCCTCCCAGGGACTGAAGGAACTAAACCAACTCGAGCTGCTTCACTTCCCACAGACTGAAAGATCACAGTTTCCACGAATTAGCCGATTCCTGAAAACAGCCCTAAGAAACTTGTCTGAGCACCTGACTGCTAAGTAAGAGTTATCAAAACATTGGCAGGAGGAAGGTTTCAAGGGAATGCGTCATCATAGGTGCCCATCTCCAAAGTGTAGATACTATGCTAATGAGCATCTATATATACACCTAAGACAAGCAGCAGCAGAAGTGTAAACTTACAAGTCTATTATCTAGCATTAGACAAACCAGAAGTTTACACCAAAAAGCAACTCCTATCAACTAATTAATGGACTCAATTTATACTTAAGGAGCAATTCACCACAATCGAAGAGACAAATAACCATTTTCTCCTCCAGCAGGAAGCAGAATGAGATTAAAAGCAAGAGGACAGGACTGACAACACTTAGTACTGGCAGGGTCACAAAGGACACTGAAACTTGCAGAGAGGGCCTGGCGAGTACCCGTGACTGGTATCAAGCACAGAACCCATGAAGATACTCTCTTGGGAAGCACAAAGCTTCTTTACAGAAGATTAGCACAAGACACGTTCTGAGAAGTGTCATTAAAATTCAAATTATATACCTCTTCATGTATTAGCAGTATTGCTAATAAATGTTCCTACCTTGCAAGAGTGAGAAATACAAGTCAGTTGCATTCTTCATCATTTCTGGATTACAACTTGAGTCTGTAAACAGCTCCAACAGTCGTGTTCGAGATAACCTCAAATCACTGTACGGAGGGGGGAAGGAAAGAAAAAAGAAACCTAAGAAATTCCACTCAAAAATGTACTATCAGGAAAGTACCCACCCGTGTATGCCACCACCCTTTTGGCTAGGAAAGTGAAGCTAAGCATTCAATTTAGCTATCTGAAGGCAAGGAAAGGTACTTCACGAGGAAGATGCCCACAAATACAGAAAAAAAATCTTCCTTTCTCCTCTGGATACATACAATTGACACTTTGGTATAAAGTACAATCCATTTTGGACAGACAGCAATGGGTAATTAGTACTCATTATCAATCTATTGTTCTACACAAATGAAAATAACTATGCCTTTATCTACCAAGAGGCTGGGTGCAGAGGGAGGGGAGGGAAGTAACAAGCAGGAATAGTCTTCAATATTAGAATGGGATGAGCGTATGAAGGAGATAAGAATAGATCTGCAGAATAGGCTGAGATCTCCTTTCATTATATTTCTATCTACAATAGAATGCTCATGCCTTATTCACTTATGGAAATTACTTTAAGTAATCTTTTGCACAAGAATGCACAGTCATCAGAAAGACAATGAAATGTTTAGTCTTTTGCCTCTGCATTATTATAACAGGCCTTGCTATACACTCAGAGGCTTGAAAACTTGATAATTCACTCTTTGTAACTAAATGTTCAGTGTCATCACTGTCTTATTGTCTCCCAGCCTACACACTTCTTGTAAACTTCAGAACAAAAATCGAAAAGTAACCATTGCTTTTAAGTATGTCCTCCAAACTGTGAGAGACAGAGTGAAGTTAATCGCAAGTACACTTACTTGCAAACCTTTGCTGCAGCTGGAGTGGTAGCTACTCCATAAAAATTAAATGAAACAGGAGCTGTAGCCTTCAAAGGGTTCCGATGAAACCAGTGCGTCATTTTCTTTCTGTAGTGTTGTTTATGCCAAACCTAAAGCATGGAAAGAAACAAATAGCTGGAGGAACAGGTACAACTGAGATGTTATACATGTCATGCTCCACAGCTCAAAAGAATACATTCCAAATGTAAACAATTAGGAAAAAAAAATAATTTGCAAATTTGTATATAATTACACAGAAAAAAATAATTTCTTTTTTCCACTTGAAACACTAAGCTTTGTCTTCATCGTCCATGTGCTTAGTTTGAGAATTTCACTCTCTTGAAATACATATGCTTTCTGAGACAACTATTTTGAGTTGAACAAAAAGCTATAACCTACTTTACTCTGTATTACTGCATACCTTCTTACTCAAAACCCCCCGCATTTGTTACCTCCTACATAAGGCTGAATATTTCCCATGTAATTTACAGGAATATCTCAATTCACTGAGATCATTCTATAGTGTCTGGTCAATCTATGAGTAGCTTTTATTGGGGCACCATCGAGATAGATGAAACTGCAATTACATAGTAAACCTTGCTGACAACATGGATATATTTACATACGTGTAACAGACCTGGACGTTTGGTAGAGTACAGGTAAAACAGACCATCTTTTACCTCAATTTTAGCAAACGCATATAACTTAAGTGTTCCAATGAGCTTTCAACAGCGGTGCACGGTGGGAGGATGAAACATAAGGAGCACACATTGAAACAAGAGTTCTGTACTGGATAAAAGGAGAAACTTCTTCACTGTGAGGACAGCGGAACTGGTCCCCAAAGAGCTCGTGTGGTCTCCATCCTCAAAGGCTTTCCAGACCTCACCAGATGAAGCCCGGAGCCACCCGGTCGGACCTCAGCACTGACCCTGCTCCGAGCAGGACATCGGACTAGAGACCCCCCAAGACCTCCATCACCTACGATCCTTCATCAATCTCTAAGTTCATCGTGATAAAACATTCTGCAGCTTTGCTAAGAAAAAAAAAAATAAAAGAAAAAAGGAGATCTGCCAAGCAGCGACCCCCTGTCACCGTCCAGGTCTTCCTGACCGCGCAGGCGACTTGTTTACCATGTCAGCACCTATCACGACACCGTCACCCACCTGCGCTGCTGAGAGGAGCTGAAAAAAATAAAAGAAAAAAGGAGATCTGCCAAGCAGCGACCCCCTGTCACCGTCCAGGTCTTCCTGACCGCGCAGGCGACTTGTTTACCATGTCAGCACCTATCACGACACCGTCACCCACCTGCGCAGCGGAGAGGAGCTGTCACACGGCTCAGTGGCGCCCAAGCCAGGCGACAGGCGCTTAACAAGAAATCTTCCGTGTCTAAACTGCCTTCACCCCCCCGCACCCGACAG
>NW_009646856.1:1263488-1277895 GCF_000708025.1 Charadrius vociferus
CCAAACAACCCATCGGGGTGAAAACTGCCCCATCGCACTGCTTGTGTGTTTCACCCCTGATGAAACTGGGGCGGGAGAGCGGGGAACACCGATGGTGGGAGGGCAGCGACAGGCGCAGCCCCAGTCACATTGGTTCACACCATCCATGAATCCCTTGCTATCAGACGAGTATTGACACCGTTGATGGTATCCTTAGAAACACACCTGGTAGCTTTAGTCAAACGCTTTCCTCTAGTATTCTGCTTGCCTTGAAGATGAAAGCTATTTCCTTGTGATCTGAGTGTTACAGGCTAAGTTTCTTATGGTGCGTTTTCTGGAAGGAGTCCAGAGGGTTTGCACTTGTTCCCCAACAGAAAGTCAGCTGAAGAGATGCTCTCCAAGAGATCTTTAAGCACTGTTTGGGACTATTCAAGTTATAGGCTGTAACTGGTCTGGCTACCAGTTCAGTTGCCATTCAGAGTAACTAGCCAGCTAGCCATGTACGGCATAGTCATGAGATGCTATAATCTCATAATTTCATTCAGTCACCAGGCAGGATGATGCAAGTTCAGTTATTTGCAGTTTGCTGATGGTCTTCAGAGCAGGGCAAGCTGTTACTACAAACCTTGGCACAGGGATGAAAATAAGTTCTCTTCCAGATCTGTATCTCAGAAGAAAAAAGAAAATCATCAGAAAGTAAAAGAAGATATTTTTAATAACTGCCCTTATGTGGACATCTACGAGGAGTCCAGTAGGATCCTAATGCTTTAAACTGTCTTGGCAGTCTCAGCAGCTGGTTTTGTGTAATGATGTTTCTTCAGAATGAAAACTCTTCAGGCTTCTCATTCTGAGCTCACTTCATTGAGAAGTAAGGTCACTAAATGTTCGCAGTCTGGGTTGAGAGTGGAAGTGTAACTTTTGTTCCCTTCCTCCTAGCATCACTCGTGTCTGAGGAGAACTGAGGTGATCTCCACGCCCTTATTTTATTCTGACATTGTAAGAAAGCTCCTCTTGGGTAGTAGTATTGTAAGCTGCTCTTGCAAGCCTTATCAGTGAGTTTCTACTGAATAGTTGTTAGTAGATGAGCTCTGTTGTTCCAGGAGGAAGAAGAAAGGGGAGAGAAGATCAAAGGATTACAGGGAGGTATTTCCTAGGGAGGAGCAGACCCTTTTCAGTGTGTATATCTGCTTCTTGTAGATACAGTCGGTAAATTAAAAAACAATTTCAATGTATAGGGTAGAAGTTGCAAATAAGTACAGGGCAAGATACCTACTTGTAGCTCTGGAGAGATAGAACAGCATGGTTTTATGCTGTTGCTGTCTCAAGTGGCAACCTGAGATGGAATGAACAAGTGTGTTGCTGCAGTTTGCCAGGTGCTGCTGCTAACGTTGGCAAGGTCTGTAGTGATCAGCACAGGGAGGCTGGGGACAAGCTGGTTATGTGAGCTTGTTGACCCTGAGAAAGATTTTTCCCGAATCTAAGCTAGTCCAGTCAGTGGATTTAATGGCTGTTGATGTAAAACACAATTATTTGCCTCCTCTGTCCAGGGGGACCTACGTCTGCTCAGGTCTTTATGTTGATCCTGGAAGTGCAGGAAGCTTGGTGCAAAGATTGGCCCTTGTTCATTCAGGTGCTCACTCATGCAGGAGCTCTCCGAGCTGACAGCAGTGCCTTCCCTGGTGAATGTCCCTGTCCGTAAAACTTGATCTGATCCAACTTTGAACAAACTTCAAGTGGGATGCCAGATGCATTTATTTGGATTAGGGTGGGCTTTTTTGTATTAGTGACAAGTGGAAAGAGGGATGTGTTACTGATGCTTGCAGATGTGTTAATACTGTGATGGTGCCTGTTGTGGGTGGCATATTGCTGCTATGGTGATATGTTTTCTTAAATCATCACTTTTAAATGCCCTTTCTATATGTCCTTGTGTATCCTATCAGCAGGGCAGTAGGGAAGGAGTGTACATTTGGGTTCAAGTGTGTTTGTGCTTTTTGTCTTTTCTCAGCCACCATCTTTCCCCCCTTTACAAAGGGGGACAACACCACTGAGTTGTACAGTTACCTTGTCCTCTGGTTTTGTAGTTAAAAGCTACAGTGGCCTCAATCCTTGTGTCTTTTTAAGAGAGCTTATTTTTAGGAAAACCAAAGAAATAATTGACTTCTGATTTTTGCTTCTGACACAGGCTTTGGCAGTAATCTGTTTTGGTGTATACATCTTGGTGTATGTCTTTTAAACCCCCTCCAAAAACCAGGGTAATGCCCAGTGCAACGGTGGCGAGAAACTGAATCCCTTTAACAATGCAAACTTGTGAGGTTCCAGATGGAAGCGTATTGCGATGTCCTGAGTACTGCTGCTGTCTCTGGGTTTCCCTGCAACCTCCTGTCTCTGCTCCCCCTCTGCGCTTGCTTTTTTTTTTTTTTTTTTTTTTTTTTTTAATTCTTTACAGGGAATGGCAACAATTGCCCAGAGGTTTTGCTTGTTTAATGTTCTCCTTCCTCCCCGGACGGAAACTGTAACTCTTCCCATAGCTTCCCTCTCCAGCTTCCTTTCGCTTTCTGGAGCTGTTTGCTTACTGCTACTTTCCAAACCCCTTGGTACTCCTGTTTCCGTGGTGACACGGGGTGGGGTCTCTGTTCCATATGTGATGCTGACAGGCGCAAAAGTGAGCCGATTCAGCCTCACCAGCTTGGGCCAGGCTGCCCTGCGCCTGACTTCCAGTGCTGGGAGACCGTGTGGCCATCGCCTAGGGTGCCCGCACCCACACCTCCTGGCAATCTGACTTGCCTCAGTCTCTCCCTGTGAAGTGCATGTGGGCTTTTTCCACAGTGGGTCTTCACAAAGGGTATGGTTTGTTATTATAAAATAAGGGGATGGGGAGAGGAAAAAGGTCAGTGCATGTAAAAGGGGCTGTTGGCTAGAAGGACCTTCTTCCCTGCTCTCCCTCCATGATACATTCTATAGGTAGTCTTTCCTGCCTAATGTAGTTGCATACTTTGTCCATCTTCTGGGTTTTTTTAAGCATGGCCTACCATAGTTATAGAAATCTTTGTTAAAACAAAGCCAAACCTATTTGGAGCAGCATTCTGTGGGCTTTTTGGCTGGCATGTTTTCTGAAGGCTGGGGCATGTGTGTGTTCCTGTATTGTGTTCCCACTCTACATTTTTCTTCCCCCCTCCATCCAGATTAGCAAGGCATCTACAAAAAGAGGCGCAGTCTCAGCACAACAACTCAGAATTCACAGACGATCAAAAGGTGAGTATTGCTGTTTGCTCAGTCAAGGAGCTTAACTTGTAGATGTTGATGTTTATTATGTTGGTTTTTTATTTCGCAGACCAGAAGGCCTTATGAGACCTTTTTTATGCCCTCAATATACGCACAGAAACAGAGCCTGACATGGCTAAAACAGTTGCTGTCATTAGATGTGACAGATGCGTGGCTGTGTAATACTGAATGTCATGCATGCTGACCAGAGTCCTTCATAACCTGGGTGTTTCTTTTTTTGGGTGACCTTTTGATAACTTGCTTATACAACGTTAGCACAACTTGTGTTGTGAAGTCTGAATACAAAATGTCTTGAACTGCAGACATTGAGGGTGTGTAAGGAGGATATTAGCTTAACATGTGACACCTGACTGGGAAGGGGCCTGATAAAATACTCCCTAGTAGTCTCTTAGAATGTTATTTGTTTATAATCTTTCAAAATATTGAAATTACTTTACTCCTTCCTCCCTCCCCTCAGTTGAAAAGGCTGTTTCTTGTCTCAGCATCATATTAATGCAATTCTGTGACAGGATTTAAGAGGAAGAAGCTAGTTGAGGTCTCATACACTCAAGCATTTTCAGCAAAATAGAATTTTTTGCAATATGAGGCCCTGATGAATTTTTGAGTCTTGTATAAAGACCTGTTTTCCTTAGGAATACCGAATTACAGAACCCCTGTATTTGCACATTTCCAAGTTGTAACATCACTTGTTTGAGCAATGGTGTTGCCTGAAAATTGACTTTTGCTAGCCCAGAATCTCACCTATGGTAATAGGGTACTAGAGTAATGGGATCTGTGTTTGGAAATGTTGGTCCTGAAAACAGGTCGTGGCTACAGAAATTGGAGATGAACTTGATGTGTTTAAAGAAACTCATTACAATGAAATACACCTTTACATGGAGTTTGACAGAGGTTTGTAACTATTTCCTCAAGGTGTACCAATAAGAAAAACAAAGAGCAGGTCTTCCATGTTCTGTTTACCTTCTGCAAAGAAGAAGATAAGGCTCAGGTTTGTCTTAAATTGAGTCATAATCTTGGAGAAGGATTTGGTCCACCTTTTCTGAACTGAAGGCTTTGGAGGTTTGTTAATGTTGGACAGCTGTTTGATTTGACTCTTTGATTAGTTCTGCTCTCTATCCCTTGCTGGTAGCTTTCTCCATCATTCATAGCTATAGTCATCTTTGCTGCATGTTTCCCCTCTGTGGATACTTTTGAAAATATGGTTACTTTATCAAGGCCAAGCTGTTAATCTCACTTCCAGAGGCATCATCTCCTGTGAATATGGCAACAAGAACCACACAGGGCTTTGTTTCCAGATGTTCCCTGAATCTTGTGGAAAGGACCTTGGATCAGATTGTGGAAGTGAGTGAGGTCAGCCATGAGGAAAGGCCTGGGGGGCTCAGGAAGCAGAGATAACTGACCTCAGATGTTAGATGCGCAACTGTGATCATGTCTTAAGGCAACAGTCTTCTGAAAAGAAAAACTAAGGAGTGGCTGTTTTGAATCCTTGCAGAGTGATACCTGTTTCTGAAGCTGATAAAACTTACGAAAGAGGTTGACATTTATATCACTTGCTTTTTTTTGCAGATCAGTAAGGGGATGATGCACTGAAATTTTTGAGCCTGGTTATCAAATGGTGGTGCCTATCTCATTAGCCACATATACAGCTGAATTCCCCAACATTTTGCTGAGAGAACATTCTATTTCCCTCCTCTACCATAAGGAATGCTAGTCACAACAAAAATCAGAGTGTTGCTGCTGCTTTGAAAGAAGCACTTAAAACTATATGGCAAAATCTTTCAGTCCGACATTAAGGTCCTTGCTGTTCTGGTCTTCCCTATTTCTGCAGGATCTCAGCCAGTATAATTTACGGATCATGACCAGTTACTATCATCGCTAGTATCATTCACTTGGCATGTAGGAGTAGAGTTTAGCATGCTTCTGGATTTTCAAGCAGTTTGGTTAAATAGAAGTGTATCTTCTCTCTTGCCACCCTTCAAAAATCTACATGCCAAAACAGCTACTTTTGCTCGACTAAGTTCCTTCCAATGCATCCACCAGCATGGTATTTCCTTTTGGTTCCAAAAAGTTTCTTTCCCCAATAACTTGTCTTTCTGAGGTTCTGCATGTCATATAAAAGCCACCTCTTTATTTTTCAGAATGTAGGAGAGTGTGTAAACTTCAGGATTTGCTTATCTGATATTACTGGCCAAGGTTGTGCACAGATTTTCATAGATTAGAGAAGGCAAGGCTGTGAAGCTAATTATGATTTCCAGTTGCTTGATCTAGCCTTGTTCCAGTCTGTGTAGATTTGCAGTTAGGTGTTTTCCAAAGGACCATACATGCTGCTGAGAATTACTGCGAGGTTGTCATTGTTTCTTACTTGACATACTCGGTAGGGAAGATGGATTTCAGCAGTGATTCCCCTGTACCAAGGGAAAACTACTAGCTTTACAGCTACAGGGAAAGGACAAGGCTAGGTTCAAATCTTCAGTCTGTATAAACTTTTACCATGTTTGGATTTATTTCGTGCATCACAGGTGGTAATGCAGATACAGCCACACCATAATTGATGGTGTGTTACTTGCTAATATAATCATACAATCTGTTAATCTAACAACGCTCGACAGATACCACCAATTTCTTTCCTACACATACTGTGAGCCAGTTATCATTTATCTTATAACAAATGTATTGTTTATGGTGAGAATTCAGACGTTTGAATATTCATATCTTGCCCTTTTGCTCTTGATCTGAAGGGTCTGTTTTGAAAAACTGTACGCTGCTTCCCTTGATAGAGCAGACTAGTCTCCAGAACTTTGCTGTTCGTTCCTGGATTTTCAGCTTCTGGGGGGTTGTTGTCTTATATCTACTGCTGGATGTAATTCTGGAGTTTTAGTCCTCAGGGCAGGCTCTGTCTTCACTTCGATAATTGACAGTGCTGGAATCTTCATTAGTGATTGTGAATTTCATTGAAGAATTTCTCTGCAGATAAATACTGTAAGCAGCAAATTATCATGTTTAAGTCCAGTCACCCTGGAACAGCTTTAAGGAGGCAGTGCAACAATTTTGTCACTAGAAGCTGCGTGCCTGGAATATTAACAGATATGGTTACTGGTGGATTTACCTCAGTCTTAACGTCTGCATCCTGCTGTTCTTTATTTTATCTCCATTCTCTAAAAAATCCCGTCTTCATTCATGATCAATGTGTGTTGCTACATGATTTGTTCCCGTTAGGTTTGGCCATGGTTGTCAGCTTGCCTCCAGCTATAGTTACTCTCACCCAGTTCTCTATGCAGTAAATTTGACCTTTAAAGCCCTCTTCTAACCGCAGTTGTTGCTTCTCGCATAACTGTTTTTGTTCTAGGCTGAGTCTTCTTCAGTATTAGAAAATCATGCTTTTTTATGCAATGGTAACTTGCTGAAATAAGAGCACTGTTGAACACTCTTAGCATGATTCATTAAACTACTGGTCTCCTAACAGCCTAGACCTCTCTTTAAAGCCAAACTGTGCTCTGGCTCTGTATTTATGCAAACATCTTTGACTGCATTACAGTTAGCACAGTCATTACTCACACAACTGCACTGAAGAAACCTTGACTACGACATCAACTGACTTTTTCCCTGTCTAATCACGAGTTTACATAAAACTGAATCTTAACTTTATTTTAAACTAGCAAAGTTAATTATGGCTTCAGTCTTTCTAATGAGATGCAGAATGTTTTCCCTGTTGCAGAAAGGAGCCTTTGCATGGGATAGTTGCAGCTGAAAATGATAGCAGTGTTTAGCTGCATTTTTAACTTTTGGGTTGGGTGTGGTCCCTTAAAAAAATAGTTATGAATAATGCCTGCTGGGAGCTTGCCATATTTCAATAGATTCCGTATAAAACCTATTCTTTACTATTTTAAGACTCCCAAACTCTCTTCAATTAATCTGTTTCTAGAGCCATTATTGCCCTTCAGCCCCCAGGAGCCAGAGGACACACATTTTGTATTGCTGTTTGTCCTGTTAGGAGGTACCTAGTTCAGGCAGTTTTAAGAATACACAGTTAGGAATCTGCAGGATAGGGAACTGGAGCGTTGCTGAGCTTATTGGTGAATTGACAAAGGAGACAGGGGTTGAGCAGTGCTTCTTGAGACCTCATTTATGCTGTGGGCTTAATGCTCTGCATGTGAGACTGGGAGGGGAAGAGCCATGTGAAAATCTGTTTACATGTTCTGTTTCTGTGGTGCAGCACAGAGACTGTGCTGGCACCCTACGAGCTCGTGGCCCTCTTTCTGTGGTGCAGTCGGAGGGGTTTTGATCTAACACGGAATGGACATGCTCTTTGCTCAGCAGTCAACACCCAAACTATCAGAACAGCTGTGTTTTTGCAAATTTGAGCTGCAGTCAAACCTTAGAGACTTCCCCTCCCTTCCCTGGGGAACCTCTGGATTCCTTTCTTTTACCCATTACTTCACACCTTCCTCTTTAAGATTCTACCTTTGCAAGTGTATCTTTCCAGATGTTCTCAAATATAAAAAGGAATTCCTTTTGTTACACTGTGGCTGATTAAATGGATGTAGTGCATTCTTACCCTGGGGACTGCAAATCAGTTTCTTTAGTACTACCTGGTGTCCTCCCGTCCTGCCGGAAGGTGCATATAAATCCACAACACTCATGTATGGATTGTGGGTCTGAAAGTGCCAAAATCAATCCAGGACTGTACGTATTCCTTTTTTTTTTTTTTTTTTTTTTTCAAAAATTTGCATTTTTCCAAGGTATGTTGGAGATCCAGCTATGAACCTCTGTTATGTGGCAGAATTTATTTCAGGGTTTGTTGACTGAACCTGGACTACAAAATGAACCTCCACAGAAATGGAACTGTAATATTTTTACTCTACCAGGTTGCATGCAAGCAAGTTGCTTTGCTCCATATTAAAATTCCCATACAGCACACCACTGCACATGCTGCATCCCATGTAGAAGAGAAAACAATGTCTGTCCTGGTCTAATATGCATCACTTGCTGCTTTCCTGGAAGGTGCTCAAAAGAACTGAATTTTTTATAAGACCTCCATACAATGGACATTAATATAAACTACGAGGATGTAAAGTCTGGGCTAATGCCATGTTGTAACAGAGTGTTTAAGACAAGAGGAGGTACCAGTTGGGGAGAAATGGCTTTGAAAGCTTTGATAAGCCTATGGTGGCAGATGAAAATTGGGTATCTGAGGCTTTTACACGCTCCAGCTGGTGGCTCTGCCCTTGAGGTATTGATGTCTGATCTGCTTATGATTCAGCTCCTGAACTCTTTCAACTTTCATTGTGGCATAAGGTGAACTGAAACTGGAGCCACTTAGCTTTTAGCCCAGCCTATTGAAACTAGTGGTGGCCTGGGAGCTGATTGAGAAGAGTTGTGACATCCCTTTGCAGGAGAGTCAGGGCAAGTGACTGGGAAAGTGGCCGTGAAAGCATGCCTAGTTTTTCATCTGCTGCTACAAACCTCTTGGAGCCCTAAAATGTAACCCTCCTTTAACAGGAGGTTTTGGCTTTTGTCTGATACCGCATAACTTGCCAGATGCCCATACTCTTGAAGTTCTTTGATGCTAGAGTTGTGCTCTAGGAAATATTTTCCTCCCCTTGCATCCAGCTTTGGGGGGAGCTGTTTTTATACTGCCTGATTTAAAAGGAGAGAATGAATTACAGGTGCGTATTTCAACTTTAATCTTCCTTCTGGGGGGAAAACTTAGTTTGAAAATAAACTGCTTTTCTTTGTAGCTTCATTGTTGCTGTTTTTCTTGCCCTATAAATGTTCCGCAGAGCATTTTGAATTATATTTGGCCCTTATCTCTATAGATAGTCTCAGTTTTTCTTCAATAAAACCTGTTAGTTAATGTACAAACTTGTGATGGTCAAGCAAGGTAAAATATACCGTGCAATTATGTCCACTTGATGTCAGTTATGGAAGTCTTAACTCCTCCTTTCAGCTGGTAGTAATAGAAACAAACGTGACTGTTGCTGGAGCTTCTTATTTTGTGAGACATAAAAGCTTAAGTAGTACTGTCTTCAAAATAAGACTGCTACCAATGGGTGATTTTGAAGCCCTTCCCTGTCTTCTACATTTTTAAATGAAAATGAAATTGCTTCACAATTCTGCTCAGGGATATTTTAGGTAGCTGACAGGTTTGAATCAGAGAATCTATTTCATGCTTCAGTCAGTTTAAATGACTTAAAATTAGAAAAATAGAAAGTTAGAAAAAGAATCTGCCTTTATACTTCCTCTCCCACCAAAACCCACAAAAGTGGCCCATGTTTTTTCAGTGCTGAGATAGTGGGCTTCTGTAACTTCTGAGGAGGGCTGACTTGGTCTACTGAGATCGTAAGCCCATCAGAGGAACTGTGGGCATGACTCCTAAAAGGGCAAATTAGAACAAACTACTCCAGTTTTCAGAAGGTAATATGCTGGTTGGTTTGGATTACTTTTCTTTCTTGCTCTCCCTTATCACTTCAGAGTTTATAAACAATTTATGATTTGTGGTAGGCGTTATTACAGTTTCTGCTGAGTGAATGACCCCTATCTGTGTTGATGAGCTTTGGGAGGGGAGTTAAGTGGCAGATGTCTGTTTTGTCTATTGCACTTTCAGAAAATCTTGCTTGTGTATAAAAAAAGCTTTTGATGCTGAATGATCTGGTACTGGATAATAGATCTGAAATCTTTGCAAGAAAAAGCAGTTGTTCATATTTATATTTTAAACAAATGTGAATATGGAAGAATACAGTTTCAGTACTAAATTAAGTATTTTATTTTTTTTTCCCCAGAAAACCATAGCTAAAATTGCAACATGCTTGGAACTGAGAAGTGCAGCTTTACAGGTATAGCTCTTTTTCCTATGTGACTTAATACTTTAGTGATAGGTAAATTTAGAGGTTTTTTAAGTTAGCTTAGGTTTCAGATGTAGCCAAAACTTCTGAAAACAGAGCAAACAAACCCTTGAACATTTGGACTTTCCAGTTTGTCAACATGAGGCCCCAGGTTGCTGCCTTAAAAACTTTTAAGTGCTTATATGAGCATGTATTAGAGTTTGTAGAGGAATTTAACTGCAGCTTTTATGTCTTTGGTTCTTTGCCTCATTTTCCTCCTTCAGAACTGATTACTTTGTCTTCCTAACCTGTGTTCAAGGGTAAAAAGATCCCCAGAGTGACCCTTGCACTAATTCAGCCACTTCACGAATCATAACAGAGCACAAGGAAGAATATGTGTGTAGAATAAAAATGACTTTGTAGCAGTCATGAAAACTGGCAGTGCTGAAGGCAAATGTGTGAAAATAACGGTTTAGAAGCTACTCTTTGGACTTTTGTCTGGACTGAAAGTAGATATCATGGAAGTGAATTTCTTTTTCTGTCAGCACAATCTTATCCCCAAAACAGAAGGGAAGCGAGAGAAATTTCCAAAAAAGTGTGATTTGGGGGAGGGATGAATCAACTGAAGCAAAGTTTGGCTTATTGGGTTACCTCTTTACCAACAAAAAAACTGGTGACAGGCAAATCTTGCATCAAGTTATTCTCAGCAGCGCTCCTGAGTACTTTCTGTTGCTGTACAAGGTGCAGCAGCTCCATTGTGCTGCCTTCAGTTGTCTGAGAGGCTGGGATGCAGTGACAATTTAGGCAGCATGCTGGAGCTGGACTAAGGAGGTGGGGGCTGACCAGTATGGAGGCTGGGTGGCATTTGAAGAATTATTTGGTTAGCTCTACCTGTCGTTCTGTTTTGATCTAATATGGGGTGTTTGAACAGTGCTGCGCTTGTTCTGACTCCCTGTGACTTTGTGATGAGGGCAGACATGTTCCCTTGTGGGGACAGTTTTGTTGTGGGTCAGAACACGTCTCAGAGCAACAGCAGATGGTTCAGCAATGTCATAACCTGCCAAACTGAAGAGATGATGTCTTGCAAGAACAGCCTTCCTTGCTGTTGGTTCCTCAGCAGTAACTCAAGGATATTATAACTTCATGTGAGGGTACTAGAACTTCTCATCCACTTCACTTTGGGGAATGTTTTATGTGCTGCAGTTTTGTTATGGTTTCTTAGCAGAGATTAAAGCAGTTAGTGAGTGTGGTCATCTTTTCCCATTCTTGTAATGGTATGGGTATAGCTGCTTTACTGTCCTTCTCTAGTCTTGCAGAAGGTCCCTGTGGACACTTGGGCAAAATCAAGAAAAAAAACCACCACAATCCCACCAAAAAACACTGGGCCTTAAAGAAATGTTGAAGACAATGGGTAATCTTAAGAGATGCCAAGGGCTCAATGAGGCAGTACATAAGACCTGATCCTCAGCCTGAAAGAGGATGTCCAGTGTCAATTCTCTTATTTGCACCACTTTTCTTATGCCAGCTTTGCCACGTCTTTCTCAGAATAGGCTAGTTCAGTTTACCAAACTATCAGCGAATTACCTCAGAAAAAAAATTTTAAAACTTTTCTGTTGAATTCGTAAGTTAAATAGGCTTACTGAGAAGCAGACATGCTACAGCCAGATGAGGAAACTGCAGCATCAGAGTTGGAGCGAGGAGAGATGAGAATCCCTCTTCCATTTGCAGTGAGCTCTTAGCTGAGTGTTTTGTCGAGCTCATCCTGTATGCTGTAACTTCTGCCAGTGTTACAGTGTTTGGATGTGTCTTGAACTGAGAATGCTCCTGTTGGAGCATCACTTTGCAGTGCAGTCTTACAGCTGATTCTACTTCAGAATAACTTCACTGCGGAAGAATTAAAACAAGTCCCTCGCTTAATGTTCCTGTGCATAGTAAGTATGAAAGATCAACTAGTTGCTTTAAAGTTACTTACCTTGCATTAGAGCAGAGCTTAGAACATGGGATGAGTTTGTTCTCAATAAATGAGAAATAATATACTTTCCGCCTGACTTGTGAACCTAGCCTCTGTTGGGGAGGTTTTGTTCTGTTTTTTTATGACGTAGCTTTGAAGTAACCTGGTATGCTTGAGCAAAGGAAGCACCTTGCATGCTTGTTCTAACATATGGCAGCTCTGTCTGAGGGGGAGATGCATACTAAATTCTAACTCTTTCTTTGTAATGTCCTAGTCCACCCAATCACAGGATGAATTTAAGCTTGAGGATCTGAAGAAGTTGGAACCAAGTAAGTAGCATCTTTGTATTTTAAGCGAGTGACATTTACCATTACAGTGGAAAATGTGACAGCATTATGAATACTGACTGACCACAGTGTGGTTTGACAGTAATGCTGGTTTTAGGTGGCTCTTCCAAATATCTGTTACCATGTAGCCAAAACTTGATGTGTATTAAGGAATGTAACGTGGGTAACTTCAAAGTATAGTAGTCCTAGTGTTTCATTTAATGTATTTGTCTATTCTCAAGTAAGTGCTGCTAATTTTTGCACAAAATAGTAATTTAAGCTATCAGTAGTATAGTATATAATCAGCTGGAAAATTTACCTGCGCATTTCTTTTTTGAAGTGTATTTCAGCGCTTTGTGGTCTTCTTCCTTGCAGTGTGAAATTTATTTTTTCTTCTGAAAATATTTAACTTGTGCTTATGGTGGCCAGTCACCTGTCTCCTACCACTGTAATGCTACCAGACTAACGAAGTTAAGAGTCAAAGTGAGGATGTGAGTCAGTCTTTGAAGGGTTTTGTGTGATGTTGTTTTTTCCCAACTGATCCTGGGTCAGTTCTTGGTATGTTAGTCCAGAAATAACTTTTTCATGTAGGAAGTATCTATTTATCTGCTCCGTTTTCCTTCCCATAACACTGGCTGCTTTATTCTCAAAGCATCCTTGCGATCAGAGCTTCCACATCTAATGCTAATGTTTCTGCTGTTCTTGGGGAACAGGAGATGTGGAAGTGCTTCTTTCAATGCTGGCAAAAGCTGATTTTATTTTGCCGCTGTCACAATTGTATCATTAAGGGGGATGTTAGGGATAAGCATGACAGGCAGACAAGTGTTTCCACTTCATGAATAAGCTGAGTTTCTCTGCACTCCCATTCTCTAAGTAACTGGCTCAGGATCCTACAGGGAAGCTTGTCAAGAAGCAGGGCATTGAATTGAGGTTCCTCATGCCTCTACCAAAACATAGAGTGCAAATGCTTTTAAACTGTTCCCTGAAAATTGGAAGTGAAGGTATTTTACAAGACTGCTAGGTCAGTGAAGACCGTAACTTGGGAAAGGGTTTAACTGTGTGTTGGACGTATTAGGTCTTTCTCAGTTTATATATTGCATGTTTGGCCTCTGCATCCTCTGATTTGGGATTGTTTTGTATACATACTCCTGCTGTCCCTTTATGAAATATTTAAAATGTAATCATTTAATGACTCTGGATTTTAGACTCCATTGTGCAAATGCCTTGTGAGTGACTGAATGATGGAAGGAGAGGAATCATGTTTTAATTGATCAAACTGTTCTACAAACCAAAGAAGTGACTGTTGAAGGTTTTAGTCACAATTTACATTCTGCCGACAGACATAAAGCTTCCTTTGAAATGCCTCCTTTTTCCTAAAAGTCAAAATCTCAATTATGGTGCAACAGCCCTGTTGCTTATCTTGCCCTCCATCAGCGAATTGATATATTTTTTTTTAGCTGTCAAAAAACCTGTTCAACAGTGTGTGAAACACATTGAGCCCACACTTCATACAAGCAACTATATTAAAACTGAGGAAGAGTGTGTGGCCATCAGTTTTCAAAGACACTGTGTTGTTTTCCTTGGAGGAGAATGGGTGCTTCTACAACAACAATTGAACATTGATGTTCTCAATGCTGCTGTCTGACTTGGATATTTCTGGCCTCTTTCTCTCTGAATTGTGCCTTTGTTTTGTGGTTTTTAAGTATATCTTGAATAGAGTAAATCTTCATCAGGCCAACTCCAGCCATTTCATAAAATACACCGCGAAGTGTTTTAATTTGTGTTGTCAATTTTCTCTTGCATTCCACCAGAAAAAGCTAAAAAAAAATCTGGGCTGGCAATGCAAATAAGTGATTCCTTTGTTAGGCGAAGCCATTCTGTTAGGGTGGAAGAAAACAGCTATTCACTCAATTTGGCTTGTTTTAATTACTTTTGTGCCTTAAGCTGTCAAAATGGCTGAGAAATTTGGTTTGGGTGTTGTTATAGCAACCAGGGCCCTTAGATTTAAACTTTTTTTTTAATCTTGTGTTGTTAAGTTCTAACTTTCC
>NW_009646856.1:1277952-1308600 GCF_000708025.1 Charadrius vociferus
TTTCCCTACTTAAGCTTGCATTTCACGCTGCTTGGAAAGTGAAGCAGTTGGTTAGTTTTGTTTGTTTATAGGATTTGTCACTAAGTCTTTTGTGCTAAAATAATATTACAGGAGGGTCCATACATACAAATAGTTCTTTTGAGACTACACTGTGTGAAATCATTGCTAACACACTGGATCTTTCAAATCCTTTTCTTGTGAAAGCTTATATCACTGTTATAAAACAGTACAAATGAATAGGCTGGGACATCCCCTGCGCCTGTGTTTGTGTGTGATGATTGCAGGCACTAAGCGACTAATTTCAAACTCGGTGTATATGTAACGTAAGAGAAGTAGATGCTGGGTTGTGCTGGGGAGCCTGGTAATATAAAATAAATAAATAAATTTTAAAAAAATCAGTACAGGTATCATAAGCTGTCACTAAAAATCTCTATGGACAGTGGTCTTTACCCAGTTAGTGTGGCCTGGTCTTATGGCTCATGTTAATTTCTTTCTTTCAAGAGAGAGCCAACTGCTGATAAAATCAATGCGATTATTGCCCAACATCACAAAAGCAAAGGCAGCTTCTGCATGAGACCCTGCAGAACAGTATTTTAAAAAGATTTCTGTTGGAAAAGCAACATAAATGGAGGCCACGATGCTGGGATCTGCCCATTAGTTACACATGTGGAGAACTTTCTGTGAATTGTGTTCTCAGCAGCCGCATTATAGAGGGGAGGTGCTCTTCCTCCCAGAGGCGATGTGTGTTTTCAAAAACAAAACTAAAACCAAAAAAGCCCAAACCAACTTCTTAAAGTTTGGGTGTCTTATGCAGTATTGCAAGCGAGATTCCTGTTTGTTGTAACCTAATGTTTTTTTTTCTGTGATCTGTGTTTTTGGGGTTTTTTTTGTTTTGTTTTTTTAAATCAAGTGAAACTCACACTTGTGATAGATGTAAAGAGGATTTTCCTTTTCCTCAGAGGATGATTGTTGCGTAGCTGTTTTATTGCTTTGCTCTTTCTTAGTGACTTTGAATAAGTATTTCACCAGGCTGAGTGCTGTAGATCCACTTTTTATCCTGATGTTTAAAGGAGCCCTGTAGTAAAATGCCATATTACAACTTCACTAAATTATTTGCTATTGGTGATGAGACAGAGTTGAAGGCCTTTTAAAAACTTGATCCACAGCTTTCTGTGGCAAAAGGCTAGAGATTCTGGATGACGTTTCCAGAAGTGTTTCCGAGCTAAACGTGCAGCATCACCTTTGTTACCAACACCTCCAGGATATCTGAAGGCAGCGTACTCCCGTGGGCAGGTCTGGTACCAACAGGCGGGTGCGTGGCTGCAGCTCTGGCAGGAGGGCGTACGCTCAGCTCTGCCTGCAGGCAGCATCGGGATTTTAGGCGCTGTAAAACCGTTTGCCTTTTTCCTGTGCTTGTAGCGGTGGAGTATTTTGTGCCCTCTAGTGATGACTGAAATGAATTACTAGAAGGTTGGGTTATTTTTTTCAGGGGATGTTCATACACGTAGTGAGAGAAACCGGTTATTGGAAAGAGAGGAATCTAGTGCTTACCAACCTTTGGAAGATGGGGGAAGGACTACTGTAATTTCTATTGCGTCTGTATAACGTGCCTTGATCTGTAAGAGATCTCACTTTACTGAGATTTTTCTGCCTGGGGCAGTTTCACTTTCTGTCTCCTTCACAATGTAGTTCTCCAAGAGCTGGGGAATTCTGAGAGTGATAAAAATCCCCTTCTTTTTCTGAACTTCAGCTGTGCTGGAAGGTGACTGTCTGCTATTAATCAGCTGCTTTTCTGTAGGGAAGTGGCTGTGATTCTTCACGACCGTGTTGAAACTGGCATTACTGATCCCTCGGAGCAGAAGTGTTTGGAGAGAGAGAGACTTGGCATCAGTTTTGTCTGTCACATCTCTGACTGAAGGCAACTTGAAGCTTTCTATGTATTTATGTATTGCGTCTAGCTGGAATCAGGCAGTACCTAACCTCTCAGGTGGCGGTACAGGAATCGGGGAAAAAAAATATCAGAATGAGCAAAGACTGGAAAGACTTTTGGGATTTTTTTTTTTATAGTTTCCCTGAGGGATTCTTTATGCATTGTAGTATTCAGATGGTGTCTGGTAAGTTAATGATGGAGACCACGCTGAGTGATGTGAGTATGAAGACAGACAGGGAAGCGCTCCTACACTGGCTGAATTTGGAGTGTGCAGAGACAGAGGGGCCTGGCAGCGGTTCCTTAAACATAACTGGTATTTAAGTACCTTTGGGTATTTGTGTAATCTTAACATCATTTTAAAACAGTTTAGTTCTCGTTCAGTCATCCAAAGGGGAGATTTCCCATGCTCTGAGAGGGCTTATTGCAAAGTGAGGCTCAGTGAGAGGGCTCAGTTTTTCTACCTTGTTTCGCCTTACCCAGTCTGGGATACTCATTGTCTGGTAGGACAGTGCCTCTCCCTGCAGGCGTTCTCTTGTAAATTTTTAGGCCCTTTAGCTGCCATGAAATGCTTATTTCTTTCACAGGCTTTTGTAAGTTTTGCTTTTACTCCTAAATGCTTTTGGAAATAACAGCTAAAATTGTGATTACTGAAACTTGAGTAAGTTTCCAATACAAATAGCAAAGCCATTCTCCACCAAATGCTGGAGAGTGTAGTTAGTGTCTCTGGGGCTTGATGCTCAGATGTTGCACTGTATCTCTTCTGAATTTTGCCAGTCTGCCCAGCCATCTGAGGGCAGGAAAAAAAGACGAACTAAGAACCCTAACAACAACAAAAAAAAACCCCAACCCTAAAACACATGCATGAAGAAGTAGGAAATCTCAACTAAGCTATGTGTTACCAGCACGCTTGGACTCCCACGGTGGCTGTCTGAACGTGCAGCCTACATGTGTGCTTAAGTGTGTCAGTTCTGGAGACTTCAATCTGTTTGGAGCTGATGCCAGTAATAGCACCACCCTCCTTTCAGTAGCCACCATAGATTGCTACCATTACCTTGGGGCCTGTAGCTTTTTGTTGTGATGCTTTTGGTTATTGCCATGTTTATTTTCCCTGTCTATGTAAGTGTGGTGGTGATTATGTACTGGAGTTGCAGTTAGCCTGTCTGAATTCTATAGTGATTTAGCTCTGATCAGGACTGTACTGGTGTTTAAAATATGAGAGAAGGGTAGATTTCTTTTGCATAATCTGATTATTTTTTAAATATTATTTGTGTGTGTGAAGATGCTGTGAGAATGAACATACCTGTGCAAAGTAGTAGAATTAATGCTTGTTTATGGATATGGATTCTTACTTTTTTCCCCTCTCTGCAGTCTTAAAGAATATCCTCACTTACAATAAGGAGTTCCCCTTTGATGTTCAGCCTGTTCCGCTCAGGTAAGAGAGAATTGGGTCACTTCCCATACAGGTATCTATCTGAAAGGGAGCATACCCTGGGACCTGGTGTACATCTGAAACACTAGAATTTCTAGAACCACCTACTTGCTGTACTGCTTTGGGTAAACTGGTTAATAAAAGAGCTTTTGAATTCTGTTTGTCTAAGGTACCGCTCAAAATCAAGCCCACACTTTTGGTAAAATCAGGACTCGGTACATCCCTACATCTCTCTGAAATTTCCAGTATTGTCTCTTGGTTTTAGACTCTGTGCTCTCTGTTGGGTTCAGCTCCTGCAATCTCTGTCAGAGTCTACAGGTACAGGTAGTAGTTAATAAGAAGTATGAAATGACATTAAAGCATGTTGCCCCTGCTCTATACTCAGATGCTGACTTTCGAGTTGAAAACCAGGTGATGAAAACCAGATCTAATTCTTCTTTCTCATGTTTTACAGGAAGATTTTAGCACCTGGAGAGGAGGAACACTTGGAGTTTGAGGAGGATGATGAGGAAGGAGGAGCTGGAGCAGGGTCTCCAGACTCTTTTCCTGCTAGAGTTCCAGGTAGGGGCACTAGCATTGCCATGGCAGCCTATGTAGCATGTGTAAGTTCTGTCTTACAGAAGCCCCTTTCTCCACCTGTGGTTTGAAAGGTTTGAATGAGGAGCCATGGGCTAATGTAAATTCTAATGCTGTATTGGAGAACCACAAAGGTGGCCAGTGGATTTGTTTTCTCAGCAAACAATACCTTGTTACGAAACAGTTGTATGGATAACCTGTGAGCGTGGTACCATCTGCCTCAAATAATTAGTCTTTATTCCTTGTTCAAATTCAGTATTTTCATTCCATGCACTTTCTTAACTGTACTATGTGAAGTGTTTCAAATGCATTCAAACGTAAATTGTGGAAGTGTTTCTCCAGCAAGGAGCACCATATCATGCCAGAGATGTGTAAGTTGTTGCTGGTTATTTTTGTGTTGTATCAGCTGGTGAGACAATGGCTTAGACTAAAACCAGGCTCTGAGAGCATAAAGAGACGGTAGCTTTGGTTTTCATAGCTTAAGTCCTTATCCATATGAAAGCAATTGTAGAACTGGATATACCTACAGATTCTAGAGATGGTCTTCCTGTAAATTCACCTTTCTCCAATTTACCGGATAAAAGGCTAGGATGTTCCAGCAGAGCTTCTTTTGGTTCCTGGTGTAGTTTCTTTGCAGAAGAAACAAGTTTCTAGTTTCAGAGCAGGTTGGCAAACTTTGTATTTCAGGAAGGAGATAACAAGTTGGGAAACTAATACTGGAATTATGGTTGGAAGAGCTGGGGTGTTGTACTAATCATGCCTGGAGAAAACACATCTCTGTCCTTAGAAGTGAGCCAATGCATGCTACTGGATACTATCCCTGAAGGCTATACTGATGTAGATATGCATAGTCTACAGTTGTTTATGCTAAGCTCACAAATAGGCTATAATATATTGTGATATTTTATTGCTGATTGTTAGTATCTTGATCTTTGTTATTCACCATGATAAATCCATTTATGAAGATGCATTCTGTTTGTCCAAAGCACAGCAGAGAGACCTTGAGTAGCTCTTGGTATGGTGGCAAATCAATAAGGCCGTGACCACTACCATAGTGCCAACAGTTACCTCTGTGCAACCCATTAGAGCTGTATGCATATAGTGGACATAAAAGCTGTATATCTGCTTAAGAAAGAGTCTAAGTTGATGATAGTCAGATTGAGTTTACAATTATATCATTTTCAAAGAAGTAGGGTAGCCAAATTGGAAAAAAGAGAGGTTTGGGCCATATACTTTCTTACAGAATTATTCCTCATTAAGACCATGCTTTTAAGAGGAGGTGAGAGCAACTCCTGAATTTACTGATATTTTACATTGTCGTCTACTTAATAAACTGCATATCTGACTTTTCTGAATTTTTTTGCATTAAGGTGAACTTCCCCATAGCTACAGTAATCTAACCCCCTAAGACAGTTTCGTACTACTTGAACACAGATCTTGTTTCTCCATTGAATGTAAATTAGTGTGGTGTTTCTTACCTTGGTCTGTTGCTCTCTCTCTGGGCCATGAGGCTTAAACAAAAGCAGTTGCAGCCTTCTGGGGTGAGCCTTATAAGTAAAGTGGACTTTCCATATTGAATTGATAGAACCGTGTTGCACTCTTTGCTTCTGTATGCCTTTAATCCATAGTGCATAACTATTGTCTAACTGATCATGGTCTTGTCTTCTACATGCATGGCTTCATCGTTATCACATTGCACCATTCATCTAACCCAGGAGCCAATGAAGGTATGATAACCTTTTAGTATATACAGTTATTTCTTTGATCATATTCATGTAGCTGCGGTGTTCTTTGTTCAGCTCTTAGTTTCAACCCTCAAAATACAATCTTTGGTAACAGTCATAGTACTAGGCATCCATGTGTTGATCCTCATTTGCCTTCAGTACCAGAAAAAGGGACGGTCATATTTGGTGACATACCTGACATAGCTCTCTAGAAGTCCTACTATGCTAATAAAGACATTCTGACTTGCATTGTAGCCAAAGGTAGCTGGAGCTAGATTTTCTTTAGTGGAATACGCGTTTTATGGGAAACCTTGCACAAAGAGTACTTATGTAGTTAGACTTCTGTGCTGTATGGAGCTGAACTGACCAATGGCTTGCTGCCTCTAACAGCAAAGGTTTCCTGCCTTCCTCCCGGTTATATACTACTTTATTCCAGTGCTGTGCTGGCAATGGATTCTTCTGTGAACCATTTCCATTTGTGAACGCAGCAGGAGACGTTGTCGCTTTTTCCCCTTTCTCTGACTCGGGGTTTGGGAACGGAGAGAATGAATGCCTGTGTCTTGGTGGCAGCAAGCTGTTGGGTTGGCTCACCTTTGTGTATCTGAAATGCACTTGTAGGAGGACACTTATTTCATTTGTAGGTGCTCCCTTCCCCCTCTGGCACTGATGCCCTGTGGTTGTGTGTGAAATGGCTGGCAGTTTTCTCATGAAAAGCCTCAGTGTGAGCCTGCTGAAGGCTAACGGGCCCAAACCATGCTGACAGACTGGCAGCACACGCCCAGCCCTAGTAGAGTTACTGGCAGCTAACGGCTCCTATGTGAAATGACTAGAGAGACTTCAGCGAAAGACCTGCTTGGGTGGTTGTGGCTTGCGTGACACGGGCTACAGTCAGCTGCTTTAGTCCATTGCTGGCTTGGCTGTTCCTCCTGCTGAGGCAGAAAGAAAACGGTGTTTCTTGGACACCATCTGTCCTACTGTTCTCTTACCTGCTGGAAGTGGGCTTGGCTTTTCTCTTCATTGCAACTCTGCAATTTTACACATTCTGGAAAGCATTTTTCAAGAACAGAATGATTTTTCTTAAGCCACTATTTTTATAATAAATGCCAGTCTGATGCATCTTTTTGGTGATTTTTCTGTCAAGTATTCCATCATTCAGTCCCTTTGAGTGACAGATAGGAAAACTGAAGGTTACGGTTGTTCTTGGCTCTTGGGGTGTATGCTGCTTTTAGGAAACAACTGAAAGATGGCAGAGCAAACTGTTGTGCTGAAGAGATGGGCTTGCTTCTACCTTCATTTAGATTGAAATAAGAGCTCTGTCTTTGAACATCTGTTCAAGAGAGACAGCAAGATTGACTAGAGCGTGTGGGCTGCTTTGCAGAAATGGGTGCTCTCTAATAAGTTTGCTTTTTAACATTTCTCACACTAATGAGAAGCCTGCCCCATTACTTCAGAATGGTGCGTCGAATTCTGCTGTGCTATGTTGTTCAGTGTCTGCGGATTTGGTACCGTGGAGGTCATGAGTCTGCTAGCGGCCAAGATAGGAAATCCAGAAATGTACTGCATCATAGATGTTAATTCAAGGCTTGCTGATGATCCTGAAAGAGGGATTGGGTGTGGGAGTGCTCATGAAATCTTGGTGAAGCTGTGGCTCTAGTTCTACAAGCAGAATACATGGTCCCCTCTTGCAAAGCCAGTCTCTCTAATAGATCAAAACCTTCTTGGTTCTCCAGCTCCTCAAGCAGATTAATGGGGGGGAGGGGGGGGAAGTATCAAGGAAAACCCATATTGCACTTGCCAAAGGAAACTATTGCTTTGTTTAGATCTCAAGCCTTGGGATAACAATTTTTTTAATTAGAATACCAAAACTTTAAGTCAAACTTGCTCATCAGTCTAAGCATTTTCTGTCTTGGTGCTTATCCATCTAATACAGGAGAGAAGCTTGAAGCCTGCCAGTTTTCACTAAAATCAGCATGAAGAAACCTACTCTGTTGTTGCTGAATCTCATGGCTTTTAGTGAATTTGAACAGTTTGGATTTCTTGCCAGCTGTGCTGTCTTCCTCAGCACTGTGAGGATTCATTTACGCTGACCACAAAGTTTTGATGCTAAATGCTCTTGATGCAAAGCTGAGAACTCCTTCCTGAAGGCAGAAGGGAACCTGGGGGATGCAACCACTATTTTTATTTTATTTTTTTCTTCCTTTAAGTAGAGGCCAGTAGAACTTAGATAATTAAGTATCTCTCTTTTGGTTCCTTCATGTCCAGTGGGATTTGCAACAATGCCATTTTCATCCTTATTCTCCCAGTCTAAATGTTCAACGTGAAGCCAAGTCATGTTCAATGGGGTGGGACTCCTGATTAAGTGTCTGAACTTCCTGCAACTGCAGATTGAATCCAGCCTCTCAAATTTAATCCTTGAAAATAACGTAAAGTGAGCTCCATGAATGAGTTATTCTGCACGAGAGCAAAAAAGAACACTTTAAAAAAAGCTCTTCTCTGTTCTTATGGCATTAGTTTTCTATTAATTCATTTGATTTGAGGCAGTCCTGTTTTTTTGTTATTGTTGTGCGCTTTAAAATCTGTCAAATGATGTTGTGTGTCTGTGCACACAGACTTTCCCATAGTGCTGTGTGCTATTGGGTTATGAATCCTTGGGCTTTGAACCCCCTAAGGAGAACAGCATCTTCCATGAGAGATGATGGGATAAGCAAGGCCTCTGCTGTAAGATGACACAAAGGGTTAATAATATGCTTTACTCTTTCCAGGTACTTTATTACCCAGATTGCCATCTGAACCCGGGATGACGTTACTCACCATCAACATAGAGAAAATTGGTCTGAAAGATGCTGGGCAGTGCATTGATCCTTACATCACAGTCAGTGTAAAGGGTAATGATTTCTGTTCCTGGCTCCTCATTTCTAGTTTGGAGAGAGTGCATTTTCTGAAAGCTGTATTGATTTTTTTTTCAGCCTGCTGGGAAAAATATTTGTTGGTACTTGCATTTTCTGTTGTGGACTTAAGGCTTCTGCTTTAATCAAGGGTGGAAAAATTCTGTATTTGAGAGATACTGGGAGGCGAATCACTGCAGAAGACATGCTTCTCTGTGCACTCCAGGGTGCCTTCCCCATGCTGGGAGCTGAGCATCAGTGACTTGGCAGACTGTACTTGTCTGTTCCAGCTTCTTCAGCTGACTCTTCAGTACAGATCTCTGGACTGCTTGTACTCCCCAACACATATTGGTCTCTGGGCTTTCTGGCGATGGTGAACCACAGTTCGCTGGCTCCATTCTTGCCCTGTCATTAAACTAAGTTTTTAGTAAAACAAAGATCATCTTACCGAGGCTTAGGGTTTAGAGGAATGGGTATGAAGCTGGGCAGCAAAGCTTGCAAGTGAAATAAAATATAAAATAGATTTTAGCTTTGGCGGTGAAATATTTCAGCCAAAGCCTGGTGGGCTAACAACCTTCCCCTCTGAGAGCTTCCCTGGATCTGGAAAAACCTCTTCCTCTGTCAATTCAGGACAGGCAACATTAGTATTTCTCGCTGTTTCAGGTGACAACATGGTTGATGTCTTTTGCTTGAAGCAGAGATTTTAGGTGTTCAGGCTCTTTCTAGTGGGAGCATCTGCCTCTTCCCCATTTTGCATTTCTTAGCAGGAAGCCCCTGTGGTCTGAATTGCTTACCCTTAACTTGCCCTGCTTTGCTTCTGCTTAGCTTTACAATCTTGAGGTATATGATTTATTTTTTTTTGTTTATTATCATATAAAAATTTGTAGCTGAGCCAACAACCTCTAGTTATTTTCAGTTGTGATGGCAACCTTGTATGTTTCCTCTTTAGATATGCTATTGGATGCCAAACATAGGCATAAACCACTTGTTAGATGTGTGATCAGGTGCTTCCTCCACCAGACAAGTTCTTTGGCAGAACTAAGGGTCACAGTATTGAACGTCACTTGGATCCCAGTGATGTTCTGAAGTGTTACCTGCCAAAATATATAGATAGAAAGCTTTTATCTAATCATGCTTCTGTGATGATTTTTCCAACGGTGAAAACCTTCCACTTCTCTCTGGACCTTTAAGGCATTCACCTGGTTGGGGTGGAAGCTAGAGCATGACTCTTGCCTTACCTGGCTGATACAACTGCCTCTTTGTGTTTTCAGTCTTGGAAATGTGCAGTATTGTTTATGGTGTTGCCTTAGGTTTGCAGCATCATTTTTAGATTGTGTAACTATTCTTTGGGCCTCACTTCTCTAGTCATTTGTGGATCTTTCTTTGCCTCTAGTATGCCAGAAAGCCTAGGGATGGGTGCCTTCAGTGGGGGGGCTAGCTGGATGGGTGTGGGTTTCATCAGATTTAATTCTTTCATGCTGAGTTTCTCTTGGCCAACAGGAAAATACCAACCCTAACAGGGTTCTAACGTTGGATCCTGGAACTTATCAGACCTTGTAAAGCATTCGTTGTTCATTGCCACTGAAATGTTTGTCTTTCTTAACTTATTACGTATTGTTAAAACTCTTGCTTGCCTTCTGAGCTAGCTCTCGTTTCCTTTCTGGAGCGAAGGGGAGACTGTAGGTTGCTAGGCTTACTTACTTTCCCAACAAGTCTTTCTGTGAACATGTGGCTCTCTATGTACAGGCTCCTATAAATGGTGGCTGCCAAGTACTGCTGTAGAAAATAAGATCAAAAGGGAAGCAGGGGGGAGGGTGCGGGCTATCACCTACTCTGCTAATGGTGACTTTTTATACTTTATTTCTCAAGATTTTTAGTGAGGAAAAGTAACTCTGAAAAGTCATTTTGTCCCTATTAGGAGTCTGAAGATGCTCAGTATCGTTTTCCCTTGGTTCTATACCAGGCTGCTCTTCTGCAGGTTTGAAGAGAGGTTTGTTCCTGATGTGCCATTGGTGGTCCCACCCCACTCCCTGGATGAAGTGCATCAGTGGTGCTCCAGGGCCCCAGCCTCAGCCTGTGCCCCGGGCACAATGCATGCGCTGTGTCCTTGTAATCTTGGCCACGTCATTAGCGACTTTGCTCCGCCTGAAGGAAAGGGATCACTAATGAGAGGAGAAAGGAGTAAGAGGACAAATGTACTCATGTGAACAGCGGAGGCTTAGTGAGAAACAATATCATCTGTGGTGGCTGTGCCTGAGCAGCACAACTGGTGGCCAGCGCTGAGGGCTGGAGTCCAACCCACGGCCCTACCGTGCCTCTGCCTGGGGAAAAACCAAGAGGAATAATGCACATTGAGTCTAGGCAGCAAAGCAGGATGTGTACAGCTTGTGTAAGCCCTGCCAGCTCTGCCCCACAGGCCTGGTGTGGAGGGCAGCCTTTGGTGCATATCCCATTCTGCTGGTTCTGCTGGAGTCCTGCTTGCAGAGGGAATGGAATCCTTTGCTGGCAGCAGAAAGAAGCATGCTCTTAAAAATAAAAAGAGGGATAATTCCAAATTTTCATCTTAAATATTGTCAGAACTTTACCCGCTTTCATGTTGCAATCAAAAAGAAAATTCACTGACTGTGAAGGGGTGTGATTGCCTGATGAGAGGGAAGATCCAGGTATGCATTACCTTTTTGGGGCAGTATTAGGAGTGATTCATGAAACTCTTAAAGCAGGACCTTAAATTCTGAGAAGCTTCTGCCATTCTCATGCTCTTTCTTTCCTGCAGATTTGAACGGGATAGATCTGACTCCTGTGCAAGATACTCCTGTGGCTTTGAGGAAGGAGGACACATATGTCCATTTTAATGTGGACATTGAGATTCAGAAACACATTGAAAAACTAACAAAAGGTATGTGGTATCAGAGACCTGACACGGGGCCCAGGGGATTTGAAAGTGTAGACACTGGCTGCTCCGGATCGAATGAGCAGGCCGTGCCTGAGCCGCTGCTGCAGGGCTCGAGATCCAGACGAGGATAAAAATAGACCTTTGCATCCTGTCTCTTTCAAATGGGTCATTGTGATGACTTGCAGAGGAGGGAGGAATGAAAGGAGATAAAAATGCAGCAGTCTGTGGTACTACACAGATATTCAGCTGTCTTATCACCACCTTAGTCATCAGACAAACTGTTACCTGGATATGAATAATTGAGTGAAGAGTACAAGCCCTTGTGGGTGTGGCGAGCACTGTAAGAACGCGGTATAGCTTTTGAGTAAATAACAGAAGTGTTGGAGATATTTCCCTCCAATATACATAGAGCATCTTAATAGCAGATAAGTTTTCAGATAACTGTTGGCCATAATCGGTAACTTTTCTATTAAACCATTTTCCACTCTAGGTGCAGCTATTTTCTTTGAATTCAAACACTACAAGCCTAAGAAGAGGTTTACTAGCACCAAGTGCTTTGCTTTCATGGAGATGGATGAAATTAAACCTGGGGCAATTGTTATAGAACTGTAAGTGACTTGCAATTATAGATGCCAATGACAGAGGAAATTAACTAGAGTTCAGTTACAATGTGTGGCTTGTTGCATCAAGGAAGGTTTCTTGGACTCATTAGATTGACTTCTGTAAGGAATATTCTATTTTTAATAAAGAAGAGAAGATAAAATGCTTTTAGGGAAATAAAATGGCTAGAGACCCTCCTCAAAAACTAGGCTATTTCCAAATAAAACGCTGGTGTTGGTAACTAAATTTTGTATGAAATTAACATTCTGTATGGGAGCTTTTAATGTTACCTTAGCTTGAGTGTCAGATCAGGTATATTTAAAAAAAAAATAAATAAATCAACTCTCACAATCTTTTGGCACAGAACTTCTGTAAAGGAAATCTAATTTGAGCCATGGGATACTGATTTGCAGTTGAATTTTATGAACGTTTCAAAGCATTGTTGGGTGGTTGTGTGTTCTCCCCGCTCTAAGTATACAAAGCAATAGATTAGGCAGTTATGCTGCAGAAGTTATGATGTGCATCCTACCCTTGCTGTGTGGCTGAAGGTCTGAGTGAGGTTTTTGAGTGGGTTTTTTTTCAGGAAGAGGCTGAACCTTGTAATTCTGGGCATCTCTACGTAAAGAGTGCTTATACTTAGCCTGTGCTAGCTGGAGTGCTGCTGACGCACCGAGTAATGGATACTGCATCCTCTACAATCCAGATTATTATATTGGGAATTCTCCTTACGAAATCCTTACATTCATTTAAAAATTGAAATCTTTGTTTTGTTAAAATAATAATCCATAGAAAATACCGGTTTAAGTTTCTTCCTGTAAATCGACTCATTATTGTCACTTCCAGTAAGTCTTGTCAGATGTGTTTAAAAGATTACAGTAATAAGAGCTGTACAGGACAAGCTTTCTAGTGTGCTTTCATCTTCCTGCGCAGCCATTGGCACCTGGATTAACTTACTTTCCTGTGATTACAGATACAAAAAACCCACTGACTTTAAAAGGAAGAAATTGCAGCTGTTGACCAAGAAACCACTTTACCTTCACCTCCATCAAACGTTGCACAAGGAATGACCCGAGTTGTGAGACTCCTGTGAACTGAACCACGAGTCATGGTAGCTGTGTGTAGTAGCCTTAGCCTTCGAGGGGCAGGAAAGCGACTGTATTCACGCCAGTAGGTCAGACGGGACCATCCCACGCTGCACAGCACTACTTCAGGGTCAGAGGCAAGCCGGCCATTCAACTGCAAGATTTTTTTTTCAGTACCTTCCTGATCTAGGTTTTTGTTTAGTTTTGGTTTTGGTTTTTTTTTTCCTGAGAGCCCTGAAATACGTTGACTGCTTTTCCTAATTTTGCTGTTCATCACTTTTTATCTTAACCATTATTATCCTTTTGCCTCAAACTCCACCCAAAGATGGAGACTGCCCCTTTGCCAAACCTGTAGCAATAAAGACGTGGCAGGCCTATTAACTGTTTACACTCGCTGTGCTATTGTAGTTCCTCTCATCTGCATTTCGGAGTCCTCTGTAGCGGGCTGGGTGGCAGAAGGCCAGGATAAAGAGGAGGTGGGATGGGAAAGAGCTTGAGGTACTGCAAGTGATCTAAAATGGGAGAGAGGAGGATGCTGGGTCAAGTTGGGTGGCCACAGAAGAGCACCTCGGTCAGCTCTTCTGCTTTGGTCGGGTCAGGAGGAGGACAACTGCAGATGAGACCACTGAACTATGATTTTAACAGCCTTGCCTGATCCACTCGTGCTGAGTTTTGGGTACAGTACATGTTACAATCCTTTAGATCACCATTACTCCCTAATAGAGCTATTTTTTCCGTATCTCGTCACGGAGCAATTTGCAGAGGTGGGTGGGGGACAGGGAGTCTTTCTCCAGGGCTTCGGCCTCGCGGCAGTGGGTGTTCCACCACTGCAGTGACAGCGGGACAGGCCCCTCGGTGTTCAAGCATCAAATTTCCAGAGCTTTTGGTAAAGCAGACCTGGCTAGCAGGTTGACCCACCTTTTACATGAAACTGCTGTTCTTATGGAAACTGATTGTATGCAGTTTTCTGCATATTTTGTGCAAGTCTGGAAACTTACTCTAAAAATTACCTTTTTATGTAAGTAGGATTATCATTTATTTTCTATATTTTTGGTGTGTAATAAGCTGCAGGACATTGGCTTATTATGACACACTTGCATTCACTTTTTGACCTAATAAAGGGACAGAAGTAGAACCCAGTCAAATCTTTCATATATTTGCGTGGATATTTAATACAATACTTTCAGGTTTGATATATTTCTTGCGTATCTAACTAGTGCCTAAATACTCTGCTTTGCTAACAGAAGACCCAGCTCCCAAAATAGCGTCAAATACTGGTTTATTTTAAACAGTCTGAGTGCAGATATATCACCGATTCCTCTTCTCTGTCACGTAACCCCAAAATGTTGCATTGTGCTTTAATGGGATGTTACTTTTCCTTATGATATTTGCAGGCAGGTGTTCAGCGTTTTTGGCTTTACCGTATTGATTAGGATAAAAATTTATTTTTGAATGTCCTAATCTTCTTGCCTTCCCTCTGTTCTGGTATAACTAAGGATGACATTATGTAGAGTGTTATGACAAAAGTCAGCAACACTTCTTCAAATTCCACTACTGGTTAGAGGAAGGGGAAATGAAAAAGTGCAATTGAATTTTCCTGTTTACGGGTCTTTACAGTACCCCAATGGTATTACATCTGATACATTCACTATCAAGCCCTGAAAAGATACCCCTAGGAGTTACAGCAATACATCTGAAAGCAGCACTCTCAGCCCCAGACAAAAGGGGGCCATGTATGTTCTGAAAAAATAAATAAAAATCATGCTCTGAACTCTGTGGAAGGATGGAGCAAAGCATCGGTCTATGGCTGCAGCCAGACCTGAGCCGGGGCGGCAGTGTGTTACTGCCACTGCTCCCTGCCTGCCTCGGGTCTCTTTCTCTCCCTGCAAGGCGTGCAGCCCGTCTCGCCCCACAAGGGACAAGGCCGGGGCTCTGTCCTGGCCCTGCCATCGCCAGGGGTATGTCCCCTCCTGCTGCTGCCAGAGAGCGATTCCACCCAGCTTTAAGTTGTGAAGGATAGCTGGGGTGGGCAAGGGAGGAGACATGAAGCGTGACAAAGCTTGGTGTTGGGGAAAGAAAGATTCCAAATTGGGAGAACCCAACTTTCAAATATGAATGTTCATCAATGTGCGTCATTGGCCACTATGCAAATTGAAGCTTTCACTTGCATAACAAGCCCATGATTTCAGCTGCTTACCTTGACTCTTCCCCAGCTTGTAGATGTCTGTATTAACTCCAGTTATATGCAATGTCAACTTGGAAGTATTTTTTGTTAAATACACAAGTAGAGCTTTGTATTTAACTAATTGTTAATGAATGTCTGTAGAGTGTGAAATACCATTTTTAAAATTGCTTCTATCCTTCAGTTCTTTTCTGTGAATTGTCTTTCCCTGAAAGGACTCCTGCTCCCCACAACACAAGCTCTTGTATTGTTTTATGCTTTAGTGATGTTGCAGCTTGTCTTTCATCTTAAATCTAAAGCTTAACACTTGTACTGTAAGACTGTAACACCTAGATGGCACGTTTAATGGCTGCTTGTACTCTGGCAGTAAAGCTGTAATGGCCTTCCAGTAGGGGGGTTTATTATTCCTAGTTGTTTTCTCTTCCCTTTTTTTTCTTCATTAAGGCTTAGTTTTGTACAGAGCACGTCTGAAAAGCGTTAGTGTCTAGATAAGTGAGTGGCCTGCTGTGCCAAATGCTGCATACTCATCCTTATGTTAACACTTATGTCCAGGGACATCTTTGAACACCTACAAATGTAGGGTGTGTTTTTAAAGCTATCCAGTGTTCTGTGTATGCAAACTGATCCAAAGCAATACAGGTTCATATGGTTTACATAAACCCACTCTGCTTTATGGAAAGCTATTTTTTTCTTTTTAATGTAAGTGAAAAAGGCTATAAAAATACAGCCCTACTCTGCCAAGGAAGCAGAATTGGTCTTAAATGCTGAGTAAGATGAAAACCTGGCTCTCAAACCTTGCTTAATGCTGCAAGCCTGTCTCAGCAGGAGAAAGCAATTATGAATTTTCTTAGGTTCTAGATTCCTGCAGCCCTCACCTATGATTTCCAAACTAACCTCACCCCATAAGGGTTTCCAGCGCTGTGCTGACCTTCGGCTAAGGAGGGCCGTAGCCCCCCCTTGTCCTCATTACATGAAGCAAGTCTGTAACGTGCCAGAGCAGTTCAGCATGAGGGTAAGGCAGTCGTCAGTCTTGCAGCAGCGGCAGCAGTTATTCAGCCTCGATTCAATTCCAGAACTCTGTGACAGCTGTAGCACTGAACCTTTCTGAGCAAAAAATGGTACTGAAACAAAGCCTTCAGGGTTTAGCAAAAGGCATTTTGCTTTTTATTATAACTTTCCTTTGAATACAGTGTCATTTGTGCTTCTGATCTCTGACCAGACATCTTTTTTTAAAATTAAAAAAAAAACCAAAAAACACCACCTCACAGTCCTCATGTAAACCCCTGGCCTACAATAACTGCAGCTTAATGATGCGATGGAGAAGGCAGGTAGGAGAGCATTTTACTTAAAAATTATTTCCACAGGAAATGATTTGATTTACATTTGTCACGAAATTAGTTCATTCACCAACTGGTTACAGAGGCTACATTTAATTAAAACTAGCCACACAGGTACTTCCTTTCTATTGCACGTTTAGAGTAGGTTCAAGTCCATCACAAAAAGGTTCTTGCAGCCCAAGAGGATGGATGAGTTTAAGGTGATCATAAATGCACATAAGATGTCTGTAGCAATTGGATAAAAATTAATCCCGCAAAAGCTGAAATATATTGAAATGAGACAAATGGCTTCAAACAGAGAACCATTTTCTAAAATCCTGACCGCAGGAAGTGCGCTAGAGTCCATTCCATTGAGCTGCTGACTGGAGGCTGCAGTTAGGGTTTCTGCGCTGGAGGCTGTGTGTAGTCCTTTGAGCCTGCTGGCGGTGGTGGTGGTGGAGGGCCTGCCGGGTAGTCTCTAGGTCCCGATGGAGGCAAGTCTCTGTTAGGAGAAGGCGTATAGTCTCTTGAACCAGGCGGGGGGAGCCGTGGGCCTGGAGGATAATCTCTTGGGCCAGGAGGACCTAGGGGTCGAAAAGGAGGGTGCCCACGTCCATAGCCTCTTGGGTCTGGAGGAGGCGGTAGTGGGCCAGGAGGCAGATCTCTCATTCCTAAGGGTGGGCCAGGTAAGAAGTCTCTGGCAGCTGGAGGTGGCAAGGGAGCACCACGAACTAGAAGGAAAGGACAGGAAAACAGACTTAAATGACATCTTGCTTTAACCTAAACAGTGAAGCTCCCGACTCCTTCCTCATTTTTTGGAGTAGCTCTGAGGTGGGTGTCACTGTCACATAGCATGAATTACATTCTAGTGACCTGGCTGCTGGTCTCCATTTTAGACTGAACAAGGAAAAAAACACCTTGGCACTAAGGAGGCTTGAAACAATGCACCGGTCCCAGCTCACTGAGCAAGACAGCTAGACCCCATGCCACGTGGGGATGCTGTGTGCTAACGGATGGCAGATCTCAGATCCGTGGCAGGCTTCCCAGAAGCACAGTGGGAAAAGTTAAGTTTCAGCACATGGCAACACAACTGTACCTAGGGGCACAGGAAGAGGTCGAGGCCCAAAGTGCCCACGGAGAGGAGCTGGAGGTGGTCCATAGCGAACAGGCGGTGGAGGCGGAGGTCCCATCACTGGTGAGGTCATGATAGGTGTCCCAGGGAAAGACGGTGGGCCTTTGGGACTAGCACTAGCCTGTGCGAGATGAGGTTAATACTTCAGCGTGTTACTCACTGCATCAGAGAAATACTGACACTGCTGAACACCACAACCACTCACCCAAAGGCCAAGAGGTGGGAGAAGGGGGTGGGGGGGAAGGAGGGAGAAAAGACTACACCCCAAAACACATTAACCAAGTAGAAAACAGGGAAAGTTACTGTCCCTTCACCCAGAATACTGCTTGCACTACCAAGAAGTGAGTGCTTAGTGTACCTTCTGAGATGACAAGTTTTCTTTAGCTAAAGCTGTACTAGCGAAAAGTGCAATCCCTTTTTCAGTGTCCTTGGTGGACACCCCTTTGGTAAAGGGCCTGGCACTTTGAATTACATATGGAATTCTGCTTAAATAGCACAGGTAAGTCAGCTTCTTAGGATTACTGTAGTAGTCACTCTAAAGCGTTTGCCTGCAGTCCTTAACAAGAAAGATCTCATTTCCTCAATTCCATAAAACCCAGACAGCAACTGTTCAGCATTAAAGAAACCTTTTGAGACAGAGGTATAAGCCCTTGGTTAGTTTTGCAGAGCATTTTGTTATTCAGCAGTTCAGAACACCAAGCCTGTTATTCCTCTCCATCAAAGCAGAGCAACACCATATTCAGCCTCTGAATACTCACTGTAGCTGGTTCAATAGGCGAAGGTGAATCAGTAGTTACACAGGGGGCTTCAGACTCTTTGGGAGAGGGTTGCTTTTTTTTTTTTTTTTTTTTTTGGAACAGCAAATAAGGATAGTGACAGGATATAGACAAGACAGAACATAATACAGTTAAAGAAGCAGCAGGAAGTACAGTGAATCACGTATTAGAAATGCTTCCTGACGGTTGGGGGTTTTTCAGCTTACCACTCCATCCATTGCTGTGGAAGGGGAGGAGGTTCTTGGCCCGCTACTGATCAGGGACGCTACAGCAGGCCCAAGATCTGTAAAGAGAGCCACAAATGCACGTCTTGCCATGCTTGGGGTAAGGGACATAGTTTTTAAATCACATTTCTGAAGTGAAAGAACAGCTGAATCAGTTGGGTTGCACGCCACATAACTTACCAGGAACAGACATCCTTCCAGGTAACTCTGGTGGCCTTCGGGGAGCAGGGGGCCCATCCACCACCGTACCTTAAGGGAAACAAGAACCACAGAGATTCCAATCAACAGGTGTATGAACTATTTCTATTAAAAAAAAAAAACAAAACAACAAACAACCAACAACAAAAAATCACCACCCACCACCACTCATCTGTATCAATACTTAACACTATCCCTAGAACCAAGACTAGAACTTCGCATTCTTTGGTTTGTAGCACAAGATCATTACCACAGAGGGAAGCTCCTCTGCTTACCAAATTCACCTCTTGAGCCTTCCCTTCGAGGAGCAGAAAGGGGCCGGGCAGGAACTTCTATCATCTGTGTGGGTGATGGATTTCCTCCACTCACAGGTGATGGGCCAAAAGAGCCATCTCTGCTTAAGGGCCCTATGCCAAAGAAGATAAAACACTTGGTTTTCTTTTCTACTATTTATCATACCCTTATTTTTTTAGGATATACTGACTCAAAGACCAAAGAGAGAAACAGCAGCATTTACCTCGTCGTGGTGGGACCTGGCGATCAGGTCTGCCTGGAGTTGGCTTTACAATTAATGGCCTTTGAAGCATGACGATTTTTTGGTTTACTTCTATTAATCTAATTTTAAAAAATAAAGGCTTTTTTTATTCAAATAATACATGTGAGTTATATTTGTCATAATGTAACAAGGCAAACTGCATCGTAAAACGTTACAGCTTTCTCCAAGAAATCTTATTTTAACCATCAAAACAGTTTCACAGTAGTTTAAAATTAGTAACTCAAATACACACTGCACATTCTGAGCAAGCAGGCTAACTGAGCACCTTGCATTGTTTGAGCTCTTTCTCTCCCAAGCAACACGCAGAATGTTCAAAGAGCAACAGAAGCGGTCTGTACTGTACTTACTTTTGTCTCAGGTTGGCTGCTTCTCTTTTTTCTTCAGCCAGGGCTCTCTCAGCAGAGCGGGCAATAAGCTATTAGGGAAAATTTTGCCAACTGCATTAACTGTATCAACCTGAAGTCAAATACAAACTGTTTGTATCAGAAAAGGAAGAACATTCTTACCCAATTGTCGTGTGCCTTTTTCTCATGAGCAGCAATCTGAGAAGCAAAGAAGCATTTTAGTTTACTTTGTCCAACTACCAGTATTTCCAATAACTCACTACAGAGCATTGGAATGATACAGTAAAAGGTGACACAATAACCAGCAAGCAAGAAGTTTACCTGGTTTTTGTAAGATCTCTCTGTTTTTTGCAATTCTTCTTCCATATCTTGGATCCTTTGCCTGTACAAAAGGAAAAAGAGGGGAAGGAGAGAAGTTTAAATTAATTTTCTTCAATAGCTGAAATAAAGGAAAACAACAGTTTTCAGAAAATGAAGTTACTTGTAAACTTTCACTTCCTCAATGGCCAGCACGGCTTTTTCATCTGCAGCAGTCAGTTTCTGCTCCTTCTCCTGACGCTCGTACTCTTCCTGGGTTAGTTTTCTGCATAGAGGGAAAAAAAAAAAAAGCACCATATTTTCCACCACCCTACACCTACTACCACTCAAAATCAAGGTATTCCCCTGGTAACAATAGTCATATCAGAATCTATAATAATGCATGAGAATACAGAGAGAATAAAGACAGGTTTTATTTTTTTTTTTAGAGAGACAAAGTACTGTCTTTTGAAACCAATAGACAAAACCTTTGTATATAAAACCTGAAAATTAAGGACGCAGAGTTGACTGGAAAGTTCTGTCAGCATCTAAAGACTTGTCAGATTGTAACAATTGCAGACAGTTCGTCTCTTCAGATCCTGTAGTTTACTTACCAATTCTACAGATGGTAATCCAGATTTACAACGGTACAAACAAGGAAATATGCAGAACTGACATCTAACCAAGGCAAATGAAGAAATGAATTTGTAGTGAAAAAGGGGGAATTTAGGGTCCAAGTGCATTCAAATAGTCATCAACCAAACGCATTCAATAGTCATCAACCATGTGGAAAGAAGCTTTTAAGTATTCTCCATACCACTTAATTACATGACCAGTTTCCACAGCCTTTTTATAACCTTATGGTTCACTAATTTTCTCATTTTTGACATTCTTCTGGAAGTATTTAAGAGGCCCCTAATGATATCCCACAAAACTGGAACCATTAAACTAGCAGTAAGTGAACTATTGCTAATAGCCAGTTCAACATAATCCATTTCCTTGACTACATGTGGAAACAGTTTTTGAGAAAAACACTGAAGAAAGTGCTTTATTCTAATCTAGTAGTAGTAACAAGCAGTCTAACTTTCTAAAACTTTTGGAAGGAACAGAAATCCTTCAGAGAGGTCAAAAGGAATTTTTCCTTGAAAGGTGGACTATCCTTCAGCTCTCCATTATGTGCTTACTACACCTGGATCCTGAAGTTATCAGGTCAGGCAGTTTCACTCCTGAGGTGCTGTATAGCCTCAACTCCTTAGCTTGTTCCAGCCCTGTGCTTCCCCCAACCTACACACTTGAACCTTAGAACTTCCAATAGCTTCTCCACCACAACTTCAGCTTTCCTACAGAAATTGGCTGAAAACATCCCTGAAGCTATCTCAGATTTTCCCCACAAAACTGAGATGTTATCACAGACATTTCAGTAAGCAAGTAAATGAATAAATAAATGAGGAATGAATCAGAGTTCTTCACTGCTAGAAATTCATTCATCTCTGCTGCCACCATGAACTCAGCCTTAATTTAGACTTTTGAGAATGCGAAAAGCTCACAAGGCTAAAAATACCAAGTTTCTACATTATGAGAATTAGACTTACTGAACTGAGGTCAGAGAAACAAATCTTAATGGCTGCTACATTCTCCTTGACTTTTCTGGACAATGTGACAGAGCAACCACAGAATTTGCAGACCAAGCCACCCATCTCCCCTCTTCAAAAATGGTTTGTTGTTTGGTTGGTTGGGTTTTTCACTAGTAGAAGCTAATATTGTGTGTGCAAAGTGACAGCCTTTTTAGAATCTCTGGAATGGTGGAAAAAGTAAAACACGGGTACTAGCATCAACCATACTGAAACAGCGGTCATCCCCTTTCATTCGAAACATAACTTCAAGTTATTTCACGTTTCTGAGCAAAGAGCATTTGGATGGTGCCTACAATACAATATGCTATGCTGTGGAAGAGTAATGAAAGGCTTACTTCTGGAGTGCCATCTCCTTCTGCTGGTAAAGTTCACCAAGAATCTCCACTTTCTGCTGTAGTGTTTTGCACTCATTTTCCAGTCGAGCTTTGGCTGACTGCAGCGAACAGGAGTCGTGTTCTAATTTTTTTATTTGCTCTGTTGGAGAAGCAAAGGTAGGTAAGGGAGCTGAAGGAAGTTGCAGTGAGAACCATCATGCTATTTAAACGCTCTGTTTCTTTTCAAATCACATACAGCATTTCATACTAAGCAATTCTTTCGCTAAGCCTACCTTCCAGCTCATGTCTTGCTGTTACTTCATCACTCAATTTGGACTGCAGAAGACTTCTGTCTTCTTCAACTATGGATAACATAGTTTTTACCTGAAAAGAGGAGTAGAAAGTTTATGGTCTTAGGTATAGCATAACGTGGCTACATTTACTAGATATCTTGCACAGCGTACCCTGGAGACGTCCATCATCTGCTTAATCTGAGTCTTCATCTTCTCATTCTCATTATCTAGAAGAAAAAAATATATTTGTTTTCCCCGTTTCTTAGCCCCAATTCCCTAGACTCTACAGCTGTTAAAAATAACACTCCCTACACTTTAATCTGTGATAAGTCTCCTTACATGGTCAAAAGAAAAAGAGAGAGGGATGTGGGGAACAAAGCACAATACCAATTCCATGACGAACACAACAGAACTATTAATTTATTCAAAAAGGCATTCAGAAGATTCCTTCTTGTCACTTCTTCTAGCGACCACACTAATATTAATGTGAATGCAGTATGTGTTACTGGACACAGTGTCTGAAAAAGCAAGAAGTGGGAATTTACAGCCCACATATACAGTATGGTTAGAAAAAAGAAAAAACCCACAACCAAAGAAAAAAACAACAGAGGTTTTCAAAACCAGAGAAGTAGCAAATACATGTACAACATCATGAATGACAAACTTCCTGAGTGGTTTTGAAAACATTTATTTCTGTCTTTCAGATTTAAAAGATGTGATTATCTAAATTAGTTATCTATCCAGAGGTAAGCACAATACTCATTAAAAAATTGTATTAACAAAATGTAGCATAACAACAAAACTGAGATTCTCAGCTTTCAGAATGTTCTTAATTACTAACCTTTATATGCAATCTTTAAAACTGTGTCATTACACTTACGATATACCTAAAAAGTGACCGAACAGCAACTATTGGCCTTTTTAATGGTTTCTCCCTTCACTTAGGAGACATTTTCTGTTTGGGGATTAAAGTTGGCAGTGTCTTAACCCACAGGCAGCTAAATGCATGGATTCCTCTTGCTCCCCACATGACATGACATGACCATACCACCGTGTATGCTTTAGCCACTAGGCATATCAGCCAGCAGGTAGGATTGCTGTACCTGGCAACTCTCCATTGGCCAGATCCTCTCCTGTGCTCCATTCACGCCCCTCACCATCCTTCTTGGCCTCAGATGCCGAATCAATGTCAAGCTGCTTCAGCTGCATAATGCAGTTAGTTAAAACCTAGTAACGGAATCAAAGGTTAACTGAAGAAAAATTGCTCTGCATTTTGTGAAGTATTTCAAAGCATTTTATGATGTGTAGTATTTAAGGCAAGCTTGTTATAAAGAACCTACTTCAATTTCATTTTCCTTGTAGGCAAGTGCTTCTTCTATGTCCTTCTGAGATTTCTGATATAGTTTGATCTGCTCACTGAGTTCACTATGCCTCTCACTCCAACCTTCAGCTTCTTTTAGCAGCTGTATGAAGCACCAAGGCAAGATGATTACTTATTTTATTTTTAGTACAGGGTATATGTAATTAAACTCTATTTTACTGCCAGCTCTGGTGATAACTGATCACCACAGATCACAGATAAAGGGTAAACTTCACTGTTATCACACTCATCACTAGTCCATTGGCAGAACCAGATCCTGGGAATCTTTCCGCAGTTTATATTATTAAGTGATTTTACAAATTTGACATCTTCTCAGCTAATATCCCAACATTAGAACCAAGCCGCTCACACACTTAAAAATAAGAGGAATTAATTGCAGTCCAGAAGTAATCAAGCCACATTCCTTAAAAGGCCATCTACATCATGCATGGCGAAAGAAAACAGACAAATATTTACAATTATCTGTAAAAGAACTGTCATAACATTTCAGGACTAAAGGTCCTCCCCATCTAGCTTAGCTTCAGAATCGCTTTTTGGCAATTCTTTACTGTTACTTCCTTCAGTCCTGATCCCAAGTAGCAATCTCCTGATTGTGCAGTGACCACTACATCAGCAAAGACTTTCTGTGAAGCTGCTGACAAAAACTGAATCACTGGAACTGACAAAGCCTTCATACTGAAGACATGTGGCTCACCTGCACAAAAAGCCTGTGCAGGCAGGCACAAGGGTTTAAATTTTACCCTGATAATATGAAATATGGAATTCTGACACGTTAAGAAAATGGCGACACACTGAAGTTATACTCAAGAAAACTAGGAATAAAGCCTTGATATTTTGTTCAAGAGACAAAGTTGCCTGGCCTGGGCATAACTTACTTGCTCCTTGCTCTTTTTCAGCCTAGCGTTCTCTTCCTGCACATGGTGAAGCTCGGATTTCACCTTTTCTTCACTTAGTTTAGCTTCATTAAGGGCTATCTGCACCTACATATGACACAAAAAGGAACCAAAAAGACAAAGTTGAACTGCAATGGAGTAAGAACTACATATTACTTGGTAACTGAAAAGAAAAAGGTATACACGCACAATCAACTTGGTATCTGCCAAGCTAGCATTTTCTATTACATCCTAGATACAAATTTTCCTGGTACAAGAACCTGCACCTGTGACTGTTAATAGGGTGTAGATAATGCTTTACCTCTGAAAGCTCTACAGAATGTACACTGACAGCCTCTTGAAGTTTCTCCAAGGACTTCTGGGTTTCAGCGATCTATATAAGAAAAAGATGAATGGTGACTTTGTATTAGCCTGGTACATGCCTTAGCCCGAGCGTGTAATTACTTTACTTGTATATTTTGGAAGCATAAAAGGAAAGTCAAAACACTGACAAATTTCCATTTAGAGCAGCCATTAGATTAGCGCAACACAGCACTGCCTTATCAGCAAGGCAAGCAATAGGAATGCACAACACATTAGAATCAACTTCCCCCTATGACTCCACCTGTCCGCAGCTGGGAAAGTTCCCTGTACACCTGCGCAGTCTAGAGTGAAAGTACCACGTGCTGCTGTCATTAGCAACAACCTTTGACCAAAACAAGACCAAAGAACTTGTTGGAGCTTACCATTGTTACAGAAAATCAGGCTTAAGGAGAAAAACCGAAAAAAAAAAAAAGAAAAAGGGAGAAAATAAACTAAAAAAACCCACCCCAAAACAAACAAACAAAAAACCCACAACAACCTCTAGACAAAAAGAACGAGGCAGCTTAGATATCTTCACGCTTATTACAGAACTAGATGCATCTTCTAAGAAAATATCTCCTACTAACCCAAAGCCTTCAGCCCTCAGTGTTAAGGAACTTCCTGGCCCTGGCTAGGAAATATTAGACTAGCCTATAACTCAAATACATCCATTTGTGTGTGAAAGCACATAACCACACAAGTTGATCAAGATCTTATTTAAAAAAAAAAATACAATCAATAGATTCTCCTGCTTGAGCTTGGGATGAACCTGAAATTTCATTTCAGTTCTCTTTTTGAGATGATTCATCTCATTTGCTGTACCTCTCTCTATTCACCCATTAGGTCATGACCAGCTTTTAGGGCACATTAAGTTAAGGACAATGTAAAACGTAAGTGTGATTGCTCTTACCTTGTTCTGTTTCTTCTCATTCTTTTTCCTTTCTGTTTCAAGCATTGTGTGCAGATTTTTTACTTTGTCATCTAGCTGACGATTTTCTTCTTCCAGTCCTTTGACAGTGTCCTTAAAAGAAAAAAGGAAGAGTAAAAGACCATCTAAAGCAAGCTATTTTACTAATCTTTTTCCTTTTGGTACAGAGACAGTTAATTGTTTCTTACCTTAAGCCCTGCAGTTTCATCTGACAGAATGTCCTTTTGTTCTTGGGCCACTTTCACAGACTCCTTTGCTTCCTTTATCTAAGCACACAAACAACCAAACAGAACTGAGGAAACTGACAACATAATATTCAGTAATAGGAAATAAAGATATTAGCTGTTGCACTGACTGTGTCATTAAACCAATAACAGAAAATTAGGAAGCAAAAGAGAAGAACCTAGAACAGTACCTTTTGATCATACTCTGAAATCTTTTCTAGGATTTCTGTTTTTTCTTGTAGAAGGTTTTTAATCTTCTCAGCAAGTTGCTTTTCAGTCACTAGGAAGAAAAAGAAAGTTTACAGTAACTGTACTTCATATCCTGGAGGGGAAAAAAGAAATAAAAATATTAGAGCTATCTTTACTACCGCTTTAGGGCACATTTTCAGCTAAGAATTAAAGCATAAATCAGGATAGTGTCAATTCCCTAACAGTCAGCCCTTTCTGCAGGAGTTTAAGCATCTCCAGCTTTCATTTAAAGTTAGGATTGAAAACAAGACAGTAAAGCTTTGAACACTGACACAAAACATATAGCTCTGGCATCCACTTCACAGAAGGTGGTCAGAGAACACATGGTAGAGCAGAGTAAGGTGCTGGCTACACGCAGATGAGGTGTGTTCAAGGAAAGAACTGGCAGTGAGGATGTCAGAGCAGTCTCAGGCTGCTGCTGTGACACTCGGGGAGATGCAACACCTTCCCTAACAACCACCTCTTCCTGCTTTATTGGAACTGAATGTTTGGTCAGCAAAGATAATAGGATGAAAGGTCTGAAAGACCTAGTTGGAATAGAAAAAGAGACTGTCAGCTAGCAGACAGCATCAGTCAAGGCACAGCACTGCTTTCTAACAGACCTCCAAAATGGCTGTGACCGAGCAACAGTTCTTTAGGCATGGATTTGTTCCTCAACCTAAGCAAGTTGCCAACCAACCCTCAGGATTAAAAAAACCCATTAACATACTTAAATTATTATTGCAAATTAAATTTAAAGCACATCCAATTGCCGTTCTTTTCCAAGTCCTAAACCACCCCAGTATTTGAACACCCCAAGCCTCATTTGCCTCACAGCAAATCCTGCAGCACAACAGGAAGCACTGGTTGTTCCAACTGCATCCCACAGGGCGCAATGGCAACTGCTACTCCTCCCTCCCCTCCTACACAAGGGCTTCTGGGTCAGAGCGCCCTTCCTGCTCTGGGGAGGGGAGAGCCAACAAGCAACTGCTGTGGTACAAGATAATTCTCAGCAGTTTTAGGGAGGCAGGAATCCCTGCATTAGCTTGGTCTCCCAATTTTACTACTGCCATGGGGAGTGGATAATAGATTTTCTCTCTGGTACTCCACTGTTAATATTCCTCTATTTTGGATAAAGATTTTAATAACAATATGATCTTTACCATGCTTGAAGAATATCTATTTGTTCTTAGCTTTACTAATTTCTATACAGTATTATACAGAAGAATATTTTTAGGGGGAAAAAAAAAAAAGAGGATTAGACCTGTGTTCATCATTTTTTCTGGGTGGGCTGCTAAGTAATTTCTACACCACCGATACTAATGTTTTCCCCCCTCCAGTAACAATAATTGTTGTGCAGTACAGAAATCACTTTACAGATCTACGGCATTTTTTTCAGCTTAACAATTCTGCATTAATTGTATAGAAGGAAACTGCAGTATAACTACGATGAAACTAGAGAGGAATGACTGATAGGCAGTACGGTTCGTGAGGAAGAAAGAGGCAGAGAGTTCACATGAAGAAAATTCTTTCATATTTTCGTTTTGTATTCAATTCTGAATTTCAGCAATCACCCTACTTTAAATTCTATTTCTTTTCCATTCAGCACACTTCAACTTTATATACTTGAAGCTGGAGATATGTTCTTGTAAAATGCGATGTGCTAGCCACAGGAATATCTGCATATGTAGGTCTACATTTAGAAAGTGTCTTTGCAACTGCACAGCAGTCAGTTTCAGGCTCCCCTCAATCCAAAAAGGTAAGAGAAACTAGCTGCTGCTTTTTGTGAGAAGCAACAAGCAAAAGCAGATCCACTGGTAATCAGAAAACCAAACCAAACTCTGTTCCACTACCATCGTACCAGTAAACCAATGGATCACATTTATACTGAACAAGGTGGAGCTTCTCCTTGACCTTTAATTTGCAGGTATGAGTTGCATTGTTTCTCTTAATCAAAGCATTATCAAAAGCAAAATGGAAATCCTCAGATTCAAGTAAGTATCATCTACTGGCCTAGGTTACACCATAACCTCAGACTTAGCATTCTCCTTGAAAGGGAGTGAAGATGAATGCCTGGGTCTCTGAAACAAATCTTCAAAACTTTTACACACCTAAGCAAATACACTGAAAAGCACAGAGAAACTTACCTTGATATATTCTACTCTTTACCTACAGAAGAAATAAATAAATAAGAAAAAAAAAAAAAAGAATTAGCCATTAAAAGTGATAAGTGAAAAATGTTGTTAAATTTCCCTATAGAAAAAAATCACCACTTATACGTGGATTAAAGAAGCATATGGAAAACACATCTAACGCTGCCAACTAGAGTGTTGAATAACACTACAAACAAGCTTAAGCTGTTTTCTAATAAAAGCTTCTACGTTAATGCCGTGTCCTAGAGCCTTAGTAAACGTGTTTACTCAGTCACTAAAAGGATGGCATTAACTGCCCACATCCAATTTCCAACGAAGAAAATGAAGCCATTTTGCATCAAACAACAGTCATGAACTTGCAAACATAAAAAAACACTTGCATCCCAGTTTTGATCCTTTTAAAGCAACGTGTGTTTACTGACAGTTGCTCATTTTGAAATTAACACCGTTACAGGAGAATTTCAGCAGCTTTCTTTTTATGTTGCTACATTAACACTAATTTGCATCTGAAACTGACCTAGTATAGTCAATATCAAAACTAAGCAATGAAAAAAAAAAGTACCAGTGTTGTTACAGATCATATTTAGTTTTAATTTATTTTTGTCAAGCAAAGATGAAGTATTCTACAGACTTCCAGAGCATATCATCACTGAACTGGACAGCTGTAAAATAAACTGTCCTATTAGATTTTCATCTATCAGTTCCCAAGGAGATGCACGGCTATACTGAGAGCTGGTGATGGTATTTTTCTTGCACAGAAAGTTATCCATGTAGAAAACAGAGGGACAAGTGCAGGGTGAGGAACAGAGCGGGAAAGGGAGTCTCCAGTGAGAATTAATATCAGATGTTTAGGGTCCTAAATACGGCACCTACAAGCAGCTGGACAGTATGACGGGAGCAGGGGAGGATTAACTGCTTGTTTTGGAGATAGTCGTCAACAGGCTCAAGCACATGGAAGGCTTCTATTTCAAAGACATGCTGACCCTTTCCTCAGCTTTCTTGATTTACATTATATTCCCTTATTTTGCTTTCAAAACTGACCCTTATAAAAAATCCCCAATTAATAGCTTAAAGGAAACACTTCTTAGCTTGAAGAAAATTACAACTTAACTATTAAGCCCAGCATTTAGTTCACGTTAACGCTCTAAATGTAAAAAGTAAAACCATGAAAGACTACATATTGCTTTGACACCCATAATGCTGGAACAGTTTAACTGTACAAAAGACTGTGCAGTAAGTGAAATATCAGCAGGCTTGCAAGCATGAAGTGTACTCACTGAAAGGCAGGTTCTCCAGAAAATTATAGCAAGTGTGGCAATTCCCACTAAGGCAGTGATAATAATAGGCTCCCATGGAAGTCCATGGAAATCAGGCCCAGGACGAATTTCCTCAGGCAGCGTAGCAACCAGCTGAAAACCGATAATATTGACAACTATGAATACGTTTTCATTAAATACTCAGGCAATCTAACTAATCTGCCAAATGCTTTTATTCCTCTCATAAAACCAAAGAACCATCTAGAGCTTTCCTGCAGTTTTTCTGTAAGCTGAAAACCGAAAATGAAGAAAACCACAAAGCAGCTCGATGCTTGCATTTCAACTCAGAAGTCTGAGTATCTGGAAGACACCTGACAGTAACAATCTGCTGGCAGAGAACAGCTACACCAAAATAAGCTGATACACTCATTCTACGTTACACAGCAGTACGCTATTTTATCTGTTTCTAAATAAAGCTATAAGGGTGGAAAAATATAGAAAAAAAAAAAAACAAAACCAAACCACAAAACCAAACAGCTTTACATCTGGACATCTGTAACAATCTAGTAAAAACGGCTCAGATCTTTTCCCCACTGTCACCCTGGTCACAGGGTCATATGTGTCTCGTCATACGTCTCTCTGAAGGCCAGAGAGCAGAAAAAGGTGCGAATGTACCTGGTACAGATTACAGGGCCGATACAGACATGGCGCTCGGAAAATAAACTGTAGCAGCCACACAGAAACGGCTGCCTTCTCCCTGCCTGCAACTGGCAGGAGCGTGAGATTAAAATGCGGGCACACACTTCCCCCTCCAAAGCCCGACCTAGGGGCGAGCTGGCGTTTTTGCAGGCACCCTCT
>NW_009646856.1:1309219-1322148 GCF_000708025.1 Charadrius vociferus
CGCGCCCGCCCCAGCCGGGCCTGCTGACAGCCGGGCTGCAACGCGGAACCCGCTTTGCCACTCCAGCCCCCCCCGCATCCGAGGTGAAATTTCAAATTACGGTCCCCGGTTCTCCAGAGCATTGAAGAAAGAGGCGGAAGTCCTTAGAAAGGACAGCGATATTCCACGGGCTGCTTCAGAAAAGGTACCACAGAGAGGGACAGGCAGATAGACAAAAGTCACTTAACCAAGCGTGCCCCAGACAGAGCACAGACAACTCCGTCAGCAGCAAAGCAACAACAAAAAGGCATACACTCTTCGATTCCTAATCAACAAACCAACGTCTTCTAATAAATTTACAGCACTGTTAGTATGGCACAAGCTTTAAACCGCCTTTACTTCTAGCCTGATCTGAACCCTGCCTCCTCCTCTCACTGCTACTGCCGCCATGAATTCAGCTTAGCAGAGTCAAATAACCACCTGCCCGGTCTGATGCCTGGTCTGAAGCATTGTGGAACAGCTGCTTTGACCAGCAATTCTACAAGCATCTGCCTTGGTTTTTCTCAGCACTTCTGGCAGTCCTCATAGGAATGCCTGGCAAACCGCATTTAACCGCTGTTAAGGAAGGAAGGAAGATGGTTTAAAATATAACTGAACACCCAATGGCTTAACCACATAAATAATCCAGCGGCCATGTGAAATTCATTAGGTATCTTTGCATTCAACCTAAGTTTCCCGCACTACTTAGAAGCTGCTCAAAAGTGCTTAGCTATGGGGATGGTACAGCACCTCCATAGCATAAAAAAGCTAAGCAAGATGTGCCTGAATTTTGTCTAAATGCTCAGTGAAATCTGTTTTAAGCATAATCAGAGGTGAATGCAAAACAGCAGAGCTGAGCTTAGCACCAAGAGTGGAGTCAAAGGTAGTTTCATACCAAAACAGAGCTGGGGAAGATGATGGTAATAGGATCCCTCCTTGGCATAATGACCAGTCAGCACACTTGCTCCAGAGGGAGAAGGCCTCAGCAGAACAGAGTCAAACGCTTCTCCGACTCCAACAAACACCTTAGCCAGAAATTACTGAACTGCTTGAGGGAAGCTACACTCCATCTTTTCTGGTAAGTAATACCGCCCAGAGTCATAGGTTAAGAACAAGAAGATAGTGCAGTGATTCAATAGCCTAATTGTTAGACTGTCAGTCCCGCTGCAAGGCGGAGGAAACAGAGGCTGATGGTATGTTTCCAGTGATTTCTGCTCTTTATCCATTACCATCCTGAGACACAGTACACCAGCCCAAGCACAGAGCTCTAAATATGACACTTAGAGGAGACCTTATTTCTCTAGTGCAAAAAGGTAGTAGAAAAACCTCTCTGCCGAGATAAGTGGTAGCAAGACAATACTGCTAGTAGAGGGACTGTTACAGATTAGTGAAAGCCATTAGTATTACAGCAACGTACAATGAAAATATTAGTAAAAGCCTTGGCATTTGCCTAAAAAACATTCAACCATGGTCCTCTGTAAGTGCAAAAGAACAAAATAACCCAATTCCAAAAGGTTACCTGCAGCAAAATCTTCCCTGGCACTCTCTGCTGAATCAATTGACCTGAAGGAACTATCTTCCAGCAGCGATCCTCTTTCACTATCATACCCTTCTTTGGCTTCTCCATTATCCAACATGTTGGCCTCTTCATGCTCAGGTGGAACATAAACAGCCCTCTCCTCCTTCTCAGTAGGCTGTTCTGGCCCCTCATCTTCAAGCCACTGAACTTTCTGGTTGCTCTCATCAATGGGATTTGGGTTTCTGATGGAAACTCTGTCATATTCAGCTTCTTTTGCACCATCTATGACAGAAAGGGAGACAATTAAGCACTGAGCTAATGTGTATTTCTCACCCACAGTTGTCTCCAGTGAAATACTGCGTTTGACAAAGCATTCTTCACACTTTTAAACACTTAAGCTTGTGTATTGCTTCCAATATATTCTCAATCAACCTTCAGTAACATCTAATTAAATGTTTATATGGAATTTATGCAAGGTATCAACCACTGACCTTGCAATGAAATATTGCAAGGTGAAGTATTCTCACTGTTTGTGACTTCATCAGAAAACACATACTTAACACGCACTACTGTGAAAAGAGCCTTGCTAAGACTGTGTCTTGCCACCTTGCACATTAATTAGAAAAAAAAAAAGCAAGTTTGCAGGGGCCTCTACGGCTGGTTCTTCCCCCATCAAAGGAGCTATTTGTTCAGTATTTCCGCTTACGCACTCTTTCATGAATGTAGGCAAAAGATGATAGGGACACCTGAGGTTTTAGGTGTATGGATTTAGTGCCTGAACTTTGCGTTAATCACTGGATCTCTCATAATTAGGTGCTAGCTAGTGCAGAAAAAAAGACTGATCTAAATCCTCTAGAAAATTCAGCACGTTAGTGTATGTGAATCCCTGTTTCTCAAGATGCGGGGATATAGACATGACCTGAATGGCTCCATCTAGCCATATCTACGCACAGATCCCACTTCCTTGCACAGAACCTGGCCTATAAGAACAGACATGCCAAGCTCAACATTTTCTCTCAGGGTTCATCCCTGAGACACCCATCACAGTGCCAAAAATACACATTAAAAATAAGCAAAATCCCAGCAGATTCCACAGGGTGTCTTTCAATTCTGCTCCCTCACCCTCTTCTTAAAGCTTCTCTAGGTTACACAGTGTTGTCTGGGATAGGGTTTTACTTCTGTTTCATCTATTTATTAAATGGTTTAACATCCTACCTTGAACATGCAGCTGATAATGTTCCTGTTCTGCAATAGATGCAAGTGGGACACTCTCACTAGCAGATGAATATTTACTCCTTAAAGAATATATTAATTCTTGAATATCATCCATCAGTGCGCTCTCCTCATCATACAAATCCATCTCTTTCACCACCTCCTCTTTATTTTCTGCCACTCTGGAATCCAGAACTTTTCCCACAACATCCATAATACTCGATTCTGAAAACTCAAGTATCTGGTCCAAGGCTTTTTCTATATCTTCATTATTGTGGCTTGCCTTCCGAGCAAGCTCCATCTCTACCTTCATGTCATGAAACATGGCTTCTATCCTAACCACGTGTTGAAGCCCAAGGTACTTTTGTAGACGTATTACACGCTTTTCATCAAGAAAATCTCTCATTATTGTGAGCCGCTTCACAGACTCACTGAAGTCTGTTACAGTGTCATTTGTGGCTGCTGAGCCATCATCAGGGCTGGGGAAGTGTGCAGATGGCTGGTGGTCATTTCTTGTATGCTCTAAATTTTGCACCTCTTTTGAGTCTTTCTGTGAAATGCCCTCTGGGAGATGATCTCTCCTTTGGTTAAAGTCATTTTTGTCTTCCATGTCAAGAGACTGGAAATTACGTTCTTCCACAGCTGATGGTTCCTCAGCTTCAGAAGACTCCTCATCATCTTCCATGACATGTTCCATCTCATCTGATTTAGCATCTTCACTCACTGGTACCTCAACCTCTTTGATCCCAGTCTCGCTTGCATCTTGCATACCGATTGGTCTTTTAGCCTCTTTAGAAAATGAATTTGTTTCCTCTCCTGTTTTGTAAGTAGGATTTGCCGTTGCCGAAACAGCTTCACTTAGTACATTTAGTTTATCACCGTGTACATTTGCAGCCCTTGCTTGTGAGAGCTTTGCACTTGCAGCATTCTCATCTTCCAGTAGCTCTTCCTGTACTCGTTTCAGGTCAGGGTTGTCTTCATCATCTGGCTCGTCAGATTGCAATTCTGGTCTTAGTGTTCTTTCTTTAGCTGAATTTGTGCCAAGATTTCTGTCTGAATCTGCATCCTCAGTACGAGAAGTTCCTTGCTGAGTAAGACTCTCTGCATTAGTATTCTGTGTAGTGCTTTTTGATTTTTCTTCAGAGGAGCTTTTCTCAATGCTTTCTTCAAATACTGTCATCTTGCCAAGATTTCTTGAAAGCTCTTCTTTCACATCTGCCTCTGAATACTCAGTCGCATTTTCCCATGGCCTAGGTTGCTCGACAGCTCCTCTATGGCTTGGGTCTCCCTCCCCTGCAGGGGTTTCTTTCATGTTTCTCCTTTCTATTTCAGATTCTTTGTTAAGTGAGGTGGGTTTTTGATTTTCATGATCGTTGTCCCCTGTTTGTTTAAAATCTTCTTCATGTCTTAGAAGTTCTTTCTCCACAGCAGGCATTCCATGCTCCAGTTTCTCTTTCAAGATGTCAGTATCTCTTAAGTCACTTTGAGATGCATTTTTTACCTCTTCCTCTGGTTTGACTGGAACATCAACAAGCAGCTTGTTCTCAGCTCTTGCTTTCTCCTTTGTTTTCTCCCATAGCTTTTTGTGCTTTAAATCACTTTCCAAGACCTCTTTCAAGGTGTCATCCTCAAGCTTTTTCTCACCTTTCTCTATTTGAGCAAGTGGCACTCTTTCTGGACTTTCATTGATATCACCACCAGGTGGTTTTACAGCATCTTGCTTGCTTTTAACAAATGATTTGGACTCCAGATCATCTCCTGGACTAGGCACAACATGAGGATCAGGCACAGCTGTACTCTTCAGCTCTTCAGTATGGGGCTCAGTTCTATCAACCATGAACTGCTCTTCAAACAGTTCAGTTTTGTTTGTTTTTTCTTTTGAAACTGGATCACCTGTACCTACAGGTTCCTTTCTAAGGAGTTCTTTGGAGAGATCCTCAGGTTGAGTTGTTGCTGGTGCTTCTCTTTTACTAATTAGCATTGCTTCATCCTGTTTCTCTTGTGTTTGTTTAGACTCGGACCTGTCCACACTTATACCATCACCTGACTTCTTCCTCTTACTGAAGGCATCCTTTAGAATTAATACATCTGAATCGGGTTCTTCCTTACTGTCTCTTTGGTTATTTAGCTCTGTAGCACCCTTTGCATCTTCATCAGGTTCATCATGATTTTGTGACTCAATGGCATCATAATTTTCATCTTCTAAATCCGCTAGGGATGCCATTTCTTCCTCTGCTGTAAAAGACAGCAAAGGGATTTCTTCAGACTGATCCGCAAAGTCTGGCTCCTCCTCTGCATCACGCGCGTCAATGCTCAAATCTTCATTAAAATCATCTTCTGGCGATGTAACTAGGCGAGTCACTTCATCATCTGATACAACAGCATCGGCAGTTGAGCCAAATTTTGTTTTTAAGTTCACAGAGAGCTCTCTGTTTAAAAGTGTGTAGGCATTGACTTCTTCATTCTCTTTGTCAAGTTGTGTGGTTTCACCCTGAGGAATACTAGTGTTTTTGGTATTTTCACTTTCTAGCCCTTTTAGTTTCCCATGTAGCATTCCTTTCAAGTGCTCATGTGCAGTTTGATCCCCCTGAGAGTTTTCTTCATGACTATTGACACTGGAGTCTCCCCCAGTATTTTCAGTTCCTTCTATAAGAGAATTGTCTGCTCCCTCTGTCATGATGAGGGCTTCCTTGTCTTCTTCTGTGCTTAGCTCAAGATTGTTGGTCTCCAAAGCATCAAGGGACTTTACTGTATCAACCTTTTCAATCTCCGCATCCCTTTGAATTCCTTCAGCTGGTTTTGTCCCTGGGTCACTTGATTCAGTTTCCCCTTCATTTGCTGTCGTCTCTTGTAATGACTTCAAAAGCTCATCCACATTATAATTATCAAAATCATCCCTTCCGCCATCAAAGCAAACAAAGTCTGTTTCCTGAAATGAAAAACAATATGTAGTCACAAATATTATTTTCTTTATTACAGTGATGAGACCAAATCCATTTTTTTGGTTAGAGAGAGAGGCAGCAACAAAGTAAATTGTATTAACCGTGCAGAATGAACCCCTTGCGTCCTTAACCAAAAGTTAAGATCAGTGAAGTTTTGCCCAAGGACTCTTAAAAACCTAAATAAAAATCTTGTGGCTTAGCCCCTTCAAAGACCTCCTAGTGAGGAACAAACTGGAAGTCAGCAATGGGGTTGAAAGCATTATAACTTTACTCATCACATATATCCTGAATTAAGAACAAGTCTACTGTTGAATGCCAGTGAGGAGAAGGTAAATGTCACTAAGCTTGCTTGTCCCAATCTCTTTCAGTTGGTCTCCCCTCAAATGACCAAGTCCTCCAAGCAGGAACTGCCTGTCACAAAATTTCTGAAAAATAAACTAAACAGCGGTGCAAACCACTGAATACAATTTCATATGGGTCTGAAGCTGCAACCACAAACAGGCCTTACTTGCCCAACTCTGGAGTTACTAGCTACTACTGCATGAAAATCACTTATGCGTGTAAGGGTTGAAGGACCAATTCTAGAATCAAGGGCTAACAGTGTTTCAGGTTTTGTTTGTCTCTGATAATACTTTAAACTTCTAAAGTTTGGAAAAAGAAAGAATTCTTTATACATACCAAACAGCCTATGTGCGAGCCAGCTAGCAGCATTTCTAGAGCTCAATCCAAACAGATTTTGTTATAAGAAAAGCAGAATATTCAAGAAAAGAAAGATCACTGCCCAAATTTTGGGCTTACACACCTATCCACATACATAGCTGCACAAACATTCCACTCCCCGACATATATGTGCATCTCTGCACATATGTAGCTGCTCAGTAACAAAAGGTAACTAAGGATCACCAATATTCCCATTCTTCTCGTCAGGTTTTTATTGAATGCTGAGGTAACAAACAGTAAGCAGCCAAATTAAAAAAATAACAAATAAGACTTACATCTGTTGGTAACTCTAGCTCCTCATTGGAATAATTATGATTTACTTCGAGTAAATCCTTTGGAAAATATCCAAAATCACTTCCAACCTGCCAGAAAACAAAGACAAGCAAACAAAAAGCAGTAAAGAAGGTTTTGAAATCATGTGACTATGTTAAAATCCTAATTACAGACACTAGTAACAAACACATCAAACTCATTCTCCGGTATTTCTAAATGAAGTTTAACACAGTGAATAAAAGAAAATGAAAACTCTTGCATAAACAAGGCATCGCTAATCATTGAGGTTTTATACTTAGATTTCACAACACCTTTGTGAAGTTGGTAAGTTTTACTGTTGTGTTAAAGCCTGACTTATAACAAATTACTAGAAGAGCTGGGAGTGAAGCCCAAGCATTCTGGTTCACATGCTTTAACTGCTATTGTGCGCTCTTGCTGGCACCATGTATGCCTCAAGTATTTTGTCAAGTAGTACGCAGAAGAGGATCTTTGGCTAATAAGATTTACATCCACATACAATATTACAGTCTGAAATAGGCTCACTTTGTAGCTTCAGAAAAAAAAATTCTTAAAGCAGATTTTAGGAAAATGCAAAATTGTACCTGAGGTAATAATAATCTATTTTAGAACCTGCATGGAAAAATATACCCGCTCTGCAAATGCATTGTTGCTCTTCAGTGACTACTATGAGCAAAAATCAGTTGCAGATGGCTGTTTTCAAGCAAGTCAACGTGCTAAGCCAAGGCAAACAGTGGAAGACAAGAATCTCTCTTATCACTTACTGGATAAGATCTACACAGTAACGCTCTCACTTGAGACTTCTGACAACAGCTGTCAAGAAGCCAATATTAATAGTATGCTATCACTACACAGATTAGATAATCCAGGCAATTAGAGCCTGGTGGACACACCTAGAAAGGTACAGACTTCCTAGACAACCAAAATATCCGGGGGTAAAAAAGTGTTGGTCAATGTTTTGTTATAGAAGGAAGATGACAATTGCCAATTTTCTTGAAAAACTTATTTTGGAACAGCAGTCAGTTAAAGATCAAATTAAAAAGGAAGCCAGTTATGTCAAAATAATTAGGGATATATACATATATGTATTGTTACATTGATATCACTGAAATAGGTTCACTTGACCTGAAGTTTCTGGATTTACAATGGCATAAAAGGAAGGAAAATCATATCCAGTAAATAATATGTATTCATACCTTTTTTGTTGTTGCTGTTAGGCAAGCAAAGTAAGCACTGTTACATTGTGGGGCTTCTTTTTAACTATTTCTCATGCAAATCTGACCTTCCATAGTTGAGAACTCTGAGGTTAGTTCTACATAGATAAAAAAATAAATCTATTACCTCCCCACCTTTTGTAAACACATAGAGATACCTCCTTACGGAAAAGAGATAATATATGCAGGTATCGGGAATTATTAGGAATGGGAAATTAAACTAGACAAGTCAAATTGAAAGCTTGTCCTTGTGCATATACTACAGTTTTATTCTAAATGGGTCGTTTCTACAAACTTGTATTCCAGTTTTAAATGATCTTTCTGAAAACAAAAGCCAAAGCTTCAAAGTAGCCTCCTTACAGACTAATCTCCGTGACTACCATTATAATTAGGCATCACTATTTGAAACTCATTTAGTGTAATCCAAGCTGCTGACCATACAAGTCCTCTGCAGTGACCCAGTTTGCCACTTATGTGGTTTATGAGCCATATGGGATCTGCACGCCCAAAATTTCATCTGCTCCTCTCCCTACAAGTCCTCTCTTGTAAGGGAAAAAATGCCTCATTGTGCAAATAAAGGAAACATTCTTCATTCTCTACAGGCACGACAGAGGAAAGGCATTACGAATGCCAAGTAAATAACGGAGAAAAAAAGCGCATCCTTCATTTCACTCCCTTCCCAGCTAAAATGCCGTGGGTAGACGAAACACGTAGCTGTGTGTACAGCACCTGTCCCCACCAGTGCCCACGTGTGCCAGCCAACTGCAGCAGATTCAATGACTACCACTGACCAAGAAGCCAGACCCTCACACCACCTACCTCAGTGACAGAAAACAGACAGCTGGGAAAGAAAATGTTCAAATGCTTTTAATCTTAAAGTCCACATCCCTAAAGCACAGGCATCACAGGTACCCAACACTGCAGAACATCGCTCAAAGAAGAGCTGGTTTGGTCTGCCCTTGCTGAACGCTGGCATTGTTAAGAAAACACAGAAACAACAGGAAAAAATTCCCTGATCCTCTAGGTCCTCCAAACATACTCTGTCTTCCTGTCTTACCTTAAATTTACCCCTCCTGTCTTCCTTTTCATTACCCTATATATAAGATTTGAAAACAAAACAAAACAACCACCCCCACATAAAAGTCACAATCTGCAGCCAAGTCCATTTCTTGTAATGTGATGCCAGAAATCGTTTTCTCAACCTTGAATCAAAGGAATAAAGTTCAGCTCTTTGCCATAAGAAAAAATAATCTTCTGCAGCAGTAATTTAAAGTGTCTTTGCTAAAATACTTAGTTAAAAAGCACTTGTTTTTACTTGGAATTATCCAAAGTAGTTCTGGAGCCTGCTAACGGTAAGGCCAGAGTGCAGGAGAAATGCATAGGAGGAAAGTCTACATCACACAACTTGATGGTATAAAATAATGTGAGGTGGATGCTGAAGAAGAGACTAGTTTTAGAGCTGGACACAGTGCATGGGATAATGAGAGTACTAGATGTGCTCCACCTTTCAGCTCTGGGAAATAATCAAGTATTTTCCCGGAACTGACATATTCATGAAATTCATAACATAAAATCACTATTAAATAACGGCCACAGAATATTGTCCAGGCATTTGGCTTTGCTTTATTAATAAGGTTTAGATAGCTCTGCTAAAAACTGTATGCCATATAATGTATAGAATATATATTATAACTGGGTTCCAGAATTTTTTCACATGCAAAATACTCACTGAGCTCAACGGGAGTTCTACAAGCAATAAAGTATACAAGACTAGGATCATAAAATAAACAATCTATTTGTTAAAATACAGCACGTTTGCTGGCAGGTTGGGGGGGGGGAGGGGGGAGGAATCAACAATGGCTTGAAAAGGGTGGAGTGAATTAGAAAAGCAAAGGCAAATAAAGCCCAGACCCAACTGCTATAGATTTTTCAGCCTTGATGAAAGGTTCCTTTTTTATCAGATCATCTTCCTTCAGGTCAGAAATACTATTGTATTTCTCATGGCTCCTCAAAATCGATTTCAGAATTAGAGCCTGTATTTACAACTTGTTTGAAATAAGCCCCAGGTTGCAGTAGTTAAAGCTTCTCATACACACATTTCCCTCACCTCTGCCCCCATCTGAAGATCGGAATACCAGTTATCCCTTGATTTCATAGTTTCCATTATGCCCTAATAAATACTTTCCCCCAAAACTTTAGGGAATGGAAAAAGGCAGTAGAGTAGACACATGAGACCAAATGATGCACATGAGCACATACAAAGTCATGCCATGAGACCCCAAAAGAGCTGCAGCAGAAGGTAACATGCCTTCCATTGGAATTTGTTTGATCGCAGACCTCACTAAGTAGCCTGTTTTTAATTAGCAAGCAACAGCCTCCCTCTAGCTCCAGGACTGCACAGAGCGCACGGCTGGTCTGCATAAATCAAGTTGCCCAGCCGAACCTGGCATGGGAAGTCACATTGGATGAGACAGACCCCAGTGCTATCTGCAAGTCAGGGCTGGGGTCAGACATGCCAGTGCCCTACCTAACAGGCAAGGGTAGGCACCTCGGACCCCACTGCAGCATCTGCACGCTGGCTGTTGCAGTATTATGATTAACACAGAAGCAGTCAAACGGGGCTAAAAAAAATAAAATAAAATATTATAGCCACCAACTGAATTAGTCTGTCATTGCTGCCCTAAAAGGAACATAGAAAATAGTGTAACACAATTAAGAAAACGACAGCAAATAAAATGGAGCCTTGCAATTCTTTTAGACCTGCCAACTTCAGCTTGTACTTGTTAAACTCAAAGCAAACATCCTTTTAACTTGGAGACACACCTAACTCTTGCATGAGCTTCCTATCAGTGAATAGTTAAACTGAATATTAACTCAGCAATTACCTTAAACCTGCTGTCTGATCTTGCAGCCTGCATTACACCTTGTTAGAAGATGCAAAATTGGCCCCATGTTGTTACTCTGCATCTCAGTACTGGCAGCCCTGGAAACCCGTACCGGCTAATTAACCAGATTATTTATGGTACAGTACATGTCAGAAGGGAATTACCAGCATGATACAATTATAAACTCTTCTTTAACCACGTGCTGCAGTTTTTCTGCTCTCTTCTGTATTGTTCTAATTGGATTCAGCTCCTGCTGAGAGTTTGGCTGCCCACACCCAGCCTGAACAGGTTAGAGAAAGTGATACATCCTGCTTTTCACTAAACCACTAGTCCCACGGTCAACACCCAAGCGTGGCTTGGAGCAGCCTAGACCATTGTCGCAGGCAATTGTCTATCCTTCACAGAAGACCAGAGTAAGAAAGGAGGTTGAAGTAAACAATTTGGACACAAAAAAGCATGTAGGTGAAGCACGGGGAGAGGGCAACAGGGACAAGGTCTAAGCAGCCTCCAGACTGCCAGCATTTTCAAGGGAAGTCCACAAAAACTGCTCTTCCGCCAGGGTATCTCAGTTCTGCTTCTGTCAGGCAAATAAGGGTTTATCGTGAAAACGAGAGGAGTTTTCTATGAAATAACTGCAAGTCTGGCAACCCTCCTTTCCCATTAACAGCACCCTCTCAGATTGCCCAAAGACGACTCAGACAAGGCCACTGCTCTGCAAGCTGCTGCAACGCGTTACTAAAGCTGAGATGGACAGACCTTTAAAAAAAAAATTAATCAAATTTACCTTAATTCTTTTTAGTTTTACTACTTTTTTCCACCAACTTTGCATGCAGCTTAGATTAAAGGGGGAAGACGGCAGCTGAATATTAGGAGGAGAAACATGATTAAAACATGTACACGGAATGATCTTTAGCAGGATTACGGAGCGCAGGATGAGCCCACATCAGGGGTAAATGCAAGTGTAGGCTTAAGCCTCCTGAGACGGGAAGGGAGGCTCAGCTTCCAGGCAGGCTCATGGGCCATCACTTACAGAGCTGCAATGGGAGGTTTTCAACACAAAGGCAGTTTTCTAACAGTTTTTAGCAGGCACTTGCAGTGCCCATTTTTCACAGCACTTAATGCCCTAGGTTTGATCAAACCGCATCCCATTTCACACTGGTCTCAAGACAAAATGGCCTTCATTACGCTATTTAGCTATGTTCAAAACCCTAAGCATTCTCCCTAAGAGGCAAAAGGAAGGAAAAAAGACTACCAACAGAAAGCCCGGAGAAGAGCAAGTAGAACAAATGCTTTACAGTACTTACACTTCCAGCCCAAAGCTCGGTTGATTTTCCTATTAGTTTGTAATATACGTACACCGCTTCTCCCTTCTTAAAATTTACAAAGCGACAGTCTGGACCTTTAAAATCCTGCATTGCCTTCCCTCGGCACATTAACACTGTCCAAAGAAAACGAAATGAAGTGTATTACTTTAATAATAATAAACCAGTTTCATGAAAGGGGCCTTTGCTAACTGGCAGAAAACAAGACCTTGCCGCATGCACTGTTTTCCTATTTTCTAGATTGGGTCAAAAGATAAGAACTTAACTGAAAGTATAACTAGAATAAGAGACTATTAAAAAAAAAAAATAAAAGCAAGCTCACTGATCAAGACAAGCGTTTGACAAAGCACTTGAGAATTACATTTCAGAAGTGCGCTATGAAGCTAATTATTAATATTAAATTAGACGGGCTGAAAGATGACATCTATGTCCTAGCGAAGCAGCCCTGAAACTATGCAGCGCATAAACAACACGCGTTTATTACGAGAAGGTTTTGCGGGGGGGCGGGATAAAATAAAATAAAATAAAAAAATAAAAAAAAGGAGCTGTAGGGATCGGAAAACTTGGTGAAAAGACGAGGAACACCGCGGGTCGGCGCCGCGTTTCCATTTTCCCGATTCTCCCCGATTTCCGTGCCAGAACCAGAGGAGCTTTGGGAAATGCCCCCGCCAGCCATGCGGCGTTCGCATCTTTTCCCGTAACAACTTCCCGGGCGCGGAGGGGCGGCGAGAGGCCTCCCGGCCGTGCCGAACGCCGGGGACCGGGCAGGGACAGACCGGGCAAGCACCGCCCGCCCGCTCCGCTCC
>NW_009646856.1:1322362-1325804 GCF_000708025.1 Charadrius vociferus
CCCGGACCCTCCCTCCCGGCGGTATCCCAATCCCAATCCCAATCCCAATCCCAATCCCAATCCCAATCCGGCTGAGACGGGAGACTCCAGACACCTGCGCCAGGCAAGAGTCCCGCTCTTTTTCAGGGTCCCTCTTAGCCGAGAAAGGCTCCTGTCCCTTATTTGTGCTCATTAACGGTGGTTTTCTCTAGCAGAGGATCGCTGAAGTAACATGAATGGCCCAGCGGCCCAACCACGGTGCAGTAAAAGGCGTAATCACCCCCGTGCACCCCGCACCCCCCCACGCAAGGGTAAGGATGCCACAGATCCAAACATCCACCCCGCTGCTCTCCCTCCCGCCCCACCAAGAAGGTCCCATCTGCGCTTGAGAGGTGCGACCGCCACCAAGCAAGCATGGCATCCGCCCCAGCAACCTCCCGAGAGTTTGAGGTTAAGCCTGCGGTAACGGGGGCGTACGAGCTCACTCGCCCGCAGCCCCAGCGAGGAGAGCACAGGCAAATGAATGGTTGCACGCCGAACTGGAAACACAGGGTCCCCAACAGGCCTCGTCTTGCCCATCTGTAGCTTCAGCTTCCACTTGCTGCTATGACTGTTTGCAAACCAAAAGATGTGCCACTTAGAGGCATGCCTACCTTTTTTTATTAGCTCTTTTTTATATCCATCACATTTATATTGCTGTAGAGGTCTAAAATGGTAGAATAACAGCAGAAATCACAATCCTCACATACAGGAGAAAAATGAACAAAACTTCTTCTCCCTCCTCTTTTCAGACCCACATGATTTGTTCAGCACAGCCCCTGACTGGATAACGGGAATAAGAGATGCACCCAAGAAGGGATAGGTAATATAATAGTCTTCTTGCTGGTTTATCAAATGGTAAAACAAACAAACAAACAAACAAAAAAAATTCAACTTTCCAAAGGGCAAATTCTGAAGCTGCTCCCAAATTGAATAGGCACTTGGCAAAACTGATGGTCAAAGTGAAGGATTCTGCTGTTTTGTGCATGTCAAAGAACAACTGTGGATAGCTGAGGCTTTTTTTTTTAAGAGCCCTTTTAAATGATATATTTGCAAGCACTCTTAACTTAAGCTATGTGGGGTTTGTTCTGCAACTATGATAGAAGCAGTTGATCCTACTGCTCCACTCACTGCCAGCTCCCATCACAAGAGTCAGCAATCCCCACTGCTAATGGCATTAGAGGCACTGCTTGTGTTCTTATCGTATCCTCATGATTATTGATTTTTGCTCTACACTCATTTCTACAGCCCCATCGTACAGGGCCTGAGATCCAAGCTTAGGTACTGCTATGTAATCTCTGAAAAATATGTATGACCCCATCTAAAGCAGTTTAATATTTTAATCACATTATGAAAAAGCATCAAGGCAGGAACAGGTTATCTTCCTTAGTGCTGTAATGAATCGCTTTGGTTCCTCTTTGCCAAACACACCTTGGACATCCTGCCATTGCTTACAGCCCAGTCCATCCCGAGGTTAAGGAAACAGCCACACACTACAGGGATGCAATGATTCATTCACCCAGTGCCCACACATGTTCTCCAGGCTTAGCGCAGTATTGCAGCTGCAGCACACAGGCATTGCTGGAATTTTGTTGACATTTTTTGTATTTCGCATCCTGCAAAATGAAGCGATACCTATTTGCCATTGCTGATGTTGGCCAACAAGCAGCTCTCAGAAAGCCAAACTCATAAAATTTAGAGGTGAATTTAATCACAATTTACAATATGGAAGTAAATACATTCAATGTATTTATGACTACACAAATGAAACACAAGTGATTTTTCCCTTGACATTAACACTTTTTATGGCTTAATTCCCAGCCTGATCTTCAGGTCCACTTGCTTGTGAAGACAGAGCCATTTAGTAATTTCCTGTCAGTACAAGGTTACCAAGCTTATCTTTATTAAAAGACCAAGATAAAAGGTAACGGTGTCTGTGGTCGTAAAGACAAGGGCAAGAAAGGGAGATGTGAAGAGAAACAAGATTATATACTTCTTGCCTAAGTCATTACCTTTATTGTGCAATAACGAGTAGTTCGCAGATGATTTGTATACACGAGTTTACCACTGCAACTGTCCAGCATTCCCTACAAGTATTTCACAGTAATAATGTATCCACTTATTAACATACCTAGCTTTCCCCAGTGTGTGACATAGAAGAGAAATATTTCACATTGTTCAATTTAGATATTTCAGACAAAATTTCCTTCAGTCTTCAACCCCACTCTTGGAAACAGACTTACTCAACTATGAGCAGTGCTGCCATACATGACGAATCTAACGTTTTGTATGTGTCTGCAGTTACAAAGCAGCTCTCCCATCTCTCTTGCTCTAAAGTACCTACTAAAGTTACTAATACCCAGTAACAAGATCAGTTGGCTACGTTTACGTAGGAATCAGCAAAGACTCTCACTCATGTATGACACAGGATGACAAAAATAACAAGCCAAATGTAAATGTGCTTCTAAGCAAATGTGAGAACTTTAAGAAATAAAGCAGGGTAAGCCAGATAGTGAAATTCAGGTACTGATGTAACAAAAGATCAGAAATGTTGTAGGAAGTCACATCACACTTGGGCAACACCAATGATCAATGAGACACTCATAAAAGGTACAAATTGTAAAGAACAGACAAAGAAGATGACACTGTTAAAGAAGTGGTGCTATATAACAGTTTATTGTCAAGTAAGTTAACTATCAATTAATGATATAGAATACCTGTGAACTGAAATGCTGGTCATATATTGGAAGATTAAAAAAAAAAAGTAAAGGGATACTTCTGTTATTCCCACATAGATTATTAAATGTCATATTAAGGTATGATAGTGAAGTTAAGTGTTTAGACGCTACAAACAACTGTTCTGCCTTGTACTATTCCCTTGACACTCATTATTGATCACTGTTGAACCAGGATACTGGATTACATGAACCTTTAATCTGAGCCAGTTTATTATTTACTCACCCTCAAATAGCAGCGCTGTTCTGGAAAAAAACCCTGTACATTCTTACTTGGAAAACTGGACTTTACTCATACCAAAACACTCCATGGCAAAAGGGATTTAAAGGAACAAGGTCCAGCACAAATTTGTACAAACCAGGTTCTGTGGTGGAGGCAGGTGGATTTCTAGAAACCAGGTACTCTGCGGGAGCACAGGCAGTATTATTGCTCTGCAATGCACAAGATTTTCATTCAGAACCCTTTTCTTCTGTAGAACGTGATTCTTCTAAACTACAAACAGAAAAGTACCAAAACAGCTAATGGAAAAAGTGACAATGGGATCTAGTTAACTATCACTTTTAGAGTATCCATTACATCAATTGTGGTTCCAGTGATGCTCTGATTGTGCTAAGTGTAGAAATAAACAGCCCTCTGCCACACGACTGAGCACCCCCAGCCTGCCTCCCGTGCTCCCCCAGATCCCTCC
>NW_009646856.1:1326571-1341676 GCF_000708025.1 Charadrius vociferus
CCCCCCCCCGGCAGCCTGCGAGGCGCTTGAAGGCGGCGTGTTCGCTGCTCGTAAAATAAGGGCTGATGAGGTGACCGATAACAAAAGGCGTTCTGGGGGCAGGTGACCGCAAAACCTCTGGAGAAGTTTTTGTTTCAAATGAGCTTTGGATGGCGCAGCGCTTTACATCGGCTCTGTGCGTATCGGATGACTTCTCAGCAACTTGCACAGTAGGACTTAACCTACAGTAGTCGCGGTCCTCCATATACTTAATCCTGTGGTGGTCACTGTGGGTTTATTTTCTTAGTGCTTGGAACTTTTGAGGTTAGAAATAGGCGTGAAGACTAGACCTATAGGTAGGTTGCATGGAAGTAATTTTGTAGAACGTACAGTAATAAAATCGCTCCAAGCCAGTGTTTGAGGTACCGGTTTGCCTACAGCGTCCGGGTAGGAGGTGGTTTGGTGAGCTCTGCGTGTCCTTCGCAGAAGGCTCTATGGCTTGAGCGTTGCTGTAGGGGCATAAAGCCATGAGCTTTAAACAGATGTGGAAATGAGGTATCAGTTTTGTGCTGTAACAAGAGTTGAACTGGTATCCGTGTAAAAAGGGTAAGCGGCCTGTGTCCAGTCTTGTACTCAGAAAATAATAATTCTCTACATTTGTCTTTGGTTTTGGTGGGAATTGCTTTGCCTTTGGTACTGGAGTGGCCTGTTTTTATGTGCGTATGCAAATTTTCAGCACAGTGTGGTCACAAAATTAGATGCTGGTTGTCCCTAAAATCTAACAAAATAATAAATAACAAAAATGTACTGTGAAGTTGTCAAAGCACCATGATCTTCTAATTACAGTAGGGCCATAGTGTGTAATAATTGGCTCTTCATTGTTTCAAGTGTCTGTAGCTGTGTTCTGCTTGTGGAAAATGACATTTCATATTATATTTCCAGCTTTTTTTTTTGTAGTCTTGCTTCCCCGAAGAGTAGTAGGTGTATTAACTTCAAGACCACATATCTTAAGATCCCTTTCTGTAGTGTCTGAGAGAGAGCATGTAAGAGATAATTAAATGGTAGGCACATTGTTACCTGAGTAAGGGCTGTGACAGTTGTGGGCTTGGTTGATTTTTGTTTGTTTGTGTTTTTAGCATCTTCCCATGAATACAAGTTAAACTTCAAGAAGAGCAAGGAAGTGTGTTTAAGTTACATTCAGGATGCCATGCTACAAAAGCAGTGGAAAAGGGCTGCAGAGTTTCTGACCTTCTATATTGAGTCACTAGAGAAAGACTTTTCTACAGAATACATGGGTCCATCGGAGGTAAGCCAGTGTCCCTTGTCGGAGTTCTTTCGCAGTTGAAAAAATACTTGCAAGAAACATCTATAATAGTTCAGGACCAACATTTGTCCTAATTAACTAATCATAGGCTTGATTATTTTTTTTTTTTAATTTAAAAAAAGGTATTGCAGGTAAGACCTGAAAAGTTAGGCAACTTTCATAAACTTTTTTCTTTTTTAAAAAAAAAAAAAAACCAACAAAAAACCCCCCACAAGACACTGAAGTTTCCAGAAACAAATAAGCAACTATTCAGGTGCTGATCTAGAAACTCTTGGATGTCAGGTTGTGGAAGGTACACCAGACCTCATCACTGGTAGTGTTCAAGGCAGCGTGCTGTCCAATTACTCACCAAAAGTCTGTGCTGCGCAGGCATGCATCTGCTCTGGGTTTAACCAGTCTTGCTGGAGCTTGAATTCTGCTGAGATCTCCCTTTCAGGGGTGCTGAGAATCTGAAGTGCTGTCTGATGTTTTTCTTGACAGAGTTCTCAGTGCTCCTGAAAAGTTCTCTGGGCTTGGTTTTGTGGGATTTTGTTGGGGTTTTCTGTTTAGTTTAGTTTTGTTTTTTTTTATGTAGGCCCTTGACACAGCAGATGAAAACTTGGCTTGGTATAAGTTAATTCCATCAGGAGCATATCTATGAAGAGTTGACTTAATGCAGTCTTCTAAAATGGAAAAGCAGTAAATGTGTTTGCCACAGGCACACCATCAGTCAGAATCTGTTTGAAAGTTAGTGGCTTATTTACGTCTTTACCAGCTCCTCCAGTACTTACAAAACTCCTAGCAGGTACTGAGAGAGAAGCAGGAGGAAGGGGATCAGAGTTGTTAAATAAATGAAGTGGAGTACTTGAATATGGCTAGCCTGCTGGAATATTTGGCTACATTGTGTTTACAGACCTTGAAAACAAGTGCATGTAGATAGGAAGCTACATCTAATTGGGAATAATCTTTACTGCCTAGTTCAAAGAATTATATGCACCTTGCATCTCAGTGGAAACATATCAAGGGAAAACAGAAGTTTTCACTAACTTTGAAACATCCTGTTTTCACTAACAGGAGAGGGAACCTTCTGACAAAGGCAGTTTTCATAAGCTTTGATGAAGTGTCGTGTTTGTAATGAACAATTATAAAGCACCTACTGAATGATTGTAAAAATACTAGTCAGTGAGCATGTAACTATAACAGTAGACAACACTTAGTATTAATTTTTATTTACAATTCAAATATTTATTTATTTGTTACAGTAACTACAAATTTGATAAGACTATGCTGACAACTGTTGCCATTTTTGTACTAAGGTTATTTTTCATCTCTTTAATAGATAATTTGGAGAATAGGAACTGAAATTCTGTGCCATCATTCCCATAGCAGCATGAAAGAGTTCATCTCTTTCATAGAACAGATGAAAACTCTAGGAGTAAAAAGGTATTTGAAGGTGAGTGTACTTAATGCAATCTTGATGATTTTCCGTGTGTTTACCTGAACACTTTCTTGAGTATGAGTTTCTGAATCTCTCAGAGTGTATTGCTGACAATAGTGGCAAAAAAGATAGTACATCTGGCATGATATTTTTTATTTTATACCTAACTGTATCTCACTTGGTCTATATATTTTATCACAGGTGCGTATTGTCAGTCCTTAGAAGTGCCTAGATACTTTAATTGACCTTTTCGTTTGAAACACTTAAATTCTTTTTCACGTGTGCCTCAGTAACATCTAATTACGCATTAACACCTGCCAAGTTTTGCCTCTGGGTCTTAATTTGGCCACTGTGCTCCTGAATAAACAGTTGTACTTAAATTTTGCCATCATTTTTTGATCACTTTTCAAGTAGCTAATCTGTGTGTAAAACAGTGGGCCTTATTTTGTGGACCCCTGTGTCACCCAGCTAGAGTTCTTTTTCTGTGGTGACTCATTCAAATCTATATTGTTTTGGTTTCCTTGACTGCTGCTCACTTGCGGTGGTGCCTCTGTCTTTCATTCTGTTGTATTTGTTCAAGGCCTTCAACGGAAGCTGTATACAAGAATTTACAAGAGCTAACTGAAGGTTTAGTCTTCTATCTGTTTCCTATTCAACATGATAGGATGGTAGGACATTCCTCTTTCAGGTGTTCTGCAGTTGGGTACCCAAAACAAAAATCAGCAAACAAACCCAAGGTTATTTCCTCTGGTTATTTCTGGATCTTCTTAAATAGGTACAGCACTTGATAATGAAAAGGAGATTTTTGAAACAACTGCTTTCTGCTGCCTTGATAAGTACCACTGAGTGTTTACCACCTGGTGGGTGACTTTCTGCCCCACAGATTTCAAAAGTTTCAGCCCTTTCCCTTCCTAGAGATACATCTTTGTATATCAGATACGCTTTTGATTACTAATGTTTCTTCAGCATCTTCAGACAGAAAAAATTACTTAAGTTCTTGGCTCATCTCCCTGCCCTCAGTGACACTTGTATTCTCCCATTCCTGCATTTTTCTCCAAAATTCCTTGTAAAGGTACTGTTTGCCTAAAAGAATGTGTAAAATGCTCTTATTAAAATACTTTACTAACAGTGTTTGCAATATTTTATATGCCAGTCTCTCTTCTTTCCCTTCTCATCTGTGTAGAACTTTGCTGTATTGCTGAGATTCTCTCTATTTATGACGTGAAACGCTGTGGTATGGACTGTTTGAATTGCAGGTTTGTTTAGAGCACGCCTTTCATCTCCTTTGTAATGGACTAATAGATGAAGCTTATCAAAACCTGTCACTGGCAGAAAGTTGGAGGTTTGGAGAGCAAACAGCCATTCAGGATAAAGAAATGAAGCTGATTCAGGCTTATAGGGGACTGTTGGACTACTATAGCTGGTGTAAGCAAAAGAACATCATGTTAGAGCATGGTAAGTCCTAGTGGACTGTAAACTTCAACTTGCTTGCTTGTGCAGACACCCTGATTTGCAATGACACTTTTCCCATGTGGGCTGCTTTTCTGCTTTTACGTGCCTATGAAGGCAAAAAAGGGAAATACTAGACTTCAAAATTCAATGGTGTGGATGGTGCATCAGCAATGGTGGTGGTGCCAAAATGGCACACTGACCTGCTTTTTTCTGAAGTGTCCCCTGAAATGCTATTCTGAAACTGTCTTCTCCCCTTAATCACATTTGTTACATCCAGTAAGCATCACCTAAAATAATGGTCAAAGAAATGTATCTACTTATAGCTGTGTTTTAATAGGTCCATAACTGCTTGACTGATGCTAGACTTTTGAGTGCTAGGAAAAGTCCCCAAAACTTGTGTTGGAATTGCAGTTTCTTTAAAGAGATATAAGTTGATACTTGTGTATGGTGTCTAATAATGCATATACCTGCTGGCTGTGCGTTATCAGTTACATTGGATCGCTGCTTGTTTCTGTGAAAGCTAAGTACTGGATTTGGTTTATGGACCTTGTATTGGTAGCATCTTGTCTTGGAATACTACCCATCATGCCCCGTGAGCTCAATTGGGTGATAATACATTTGAATAAGAGCAGTGAAAATTTCTTGTTTCAATACTGAGGAAACTGAGGTCTCTTTTCTGAAGCACTCTGACTGGAGTCTTTGCTTAGCAAAATGTGAACTTCAAGCACTTCTTCAAGATCCCTTTTGATTAGCAAAGCTGACTGTGGCCTTCTTTCATGTTTTGGTAGGTCAAGATGGATTTGAAGACTTGTCTGTTGAACAGGAAATGCACAGTTGCTTTCGGAAGGCAGCAGTGAACTTAAAGGAGATCATTAAAATACCTGGAGTCTGGGATCTCTTTGTGAAATGCTATGTGGATGTAAGGGCATGTTTTACAGATATCTTCCTCTTGTGTTTCCCTATCTAATTTTCATTAACATGTCTGTCTGTGTCTTTGTTATATGCATGTGGGTGACAACAAAGTATTTTAAAAGCGACACATCTATACATGTATCTCACTGCCTTTGGTTTAGAGCACGGTTTCCTCCTGGTAGAACTGCGGAGCCTGCACAGAGTACAAAAAAGACTTTATCTGTGCATTGCCAAGAAAAAGAAATAGACAAACAACTTGCATACTTTTGTTTTCATGGTGCTAGTACAGAAATTGGAGCACAGCTGCTTTGTTTAAATTCCTGAAAGCAAGTTAGCTCTTTTTGGCAGGGCAGTATTTTTCTGGATACACTAAATGTAAAAGACACCAAATATGCAATCCCTGTGTGTTCTGTTTTTTTAAAATACTGCTTAGAATTTGTAATTAAGAAATAAAGTTAATCTTAAAATCTCTTTGAAATAATTTACTTTTTGTAAATGCTGATAAGCTCTGACTTCTCTAAGCACATTTTATGGAATTTTACTTGGTGCTGGCAGCTGCTAGGTTTTCTCATTGAATTTGTTCTTTAAAGACATGGCAGACTGCTTCAGTGTCTCTTTCCAGTGAGCAAGTGCTGGTAATTCTTTGACAATTAAATAAGCGTTAAAAGAATTTTCTCCTGTAGTAGCTTCTATGTGTGAATTTTTGTCTATCTGCAGTAAGAGTAGCTAGTAAAATTAAAATACTGTAGTGTTAGCCTTATGTAAATGCTGCACTCTTAGATACAGACCGTGCTCTTAGATAGTTCTGTGGCAGTCCAAGATTAGTTGTAAGAGTTTGATTCCTAAATGATCTATGACTCCATTTGGCAAACTAATGACAGACATCTTCTCTTAGTTGTTGGAGTTCTATGGAGACCATAACGAAGCCCGCCAAGTATTAAATGAATATGCCTACAACTCAAAGTTTCCTGCTAATCCCAATGCTCATGTTTACCTCTATCAGTTCCTGAAGAGACATGGTGAATCAAAGAAATCACTCATATCTGCACTCAAGGTATATATTATGTAGTAGATACAGTCTGTGTTCATTCATGTTGCACAGGGGTCTGACAGTTTGGTTCAGTTGAACTCCTGCTACATTATTTACCCTATTGTATTCTTTGTGGGAAGCAGAGGGTTAGAGGAAAGTTAGTGGGAAGGATGCTAATGGGTGGAGCAAACAGAATCCTTTACTGTCTTTGAATTAAAGTCTTAGTTATACAATGTATCGGTTAAAGGCAAAACATCTTTAAGTCAGTAAACAAGCTCAGAGAATATGTTTACATGGTTCCAGAAGTCTGTATCAGCAGTCTTGTACATAAAATGCATTGATTTCTATTACAGTTTGATCTTTACAATATTGAAGAAAGGATTAGATGCTTGCTTTTTCACATGTTGATCCTGTCTAGCAATTAGTTTCTCTGCTTGTTTTCAATGAGCTGTGCATTTAAGCTAAAATAGAAGTTAATTTCTGCTGGCTTTTGGCAGACAAGGCCTTGCTGTATTAAGCTTCTGTATAGTTGCTTTTAAATTCCTGTTTTCCTTGCCCTTGCTCATTGATCTTGGTAGCTTTTTGCAATGTTTTGCGATCTGTTTTGCCACTTGATGGCACTAATGAGCTTTTGTTAGGGCAGATATTTCAGAACTGCTTCATAGAGTTTAGCTTTTTAAACTGTAGCATGTATGTATAAAATTCCATCTTCTCAGTGCTTTTTAGCAGTGATTGTATACGCTAATCTCTTACAAGATAGTGAGAAATCAAAGAACTGGTCTGAAAGGTCCAGAAACTGATCTAATGCACAGAGCAGTAGATGGCAGAGCTAGAAATGGCCTAGGAAGGAAACGATGTTGCCTTCTAAAAAGTGGACGCTGTTCCTTGAGAATGTTGTATTTCTCACATGCAGTGTTTTTCAGCAGCCATCAAAGTATTTCATGCATTGTGTGACAGAGTAGTGTCACAGATGTGCAAAATGGGCCTAGATATTCGTTCTTTATATCAAAGCACGAAGGTACCAGATTGGGTGGTTTAGTTAGTAAAATTAATCAAAACTCTGAAGCCTGTGTTTCTCTTGATCAGGTAGAAGTCTTTAAAAGTTTTCACATTAAAATAATGTATCTGGGGTTTACGTGTTGTTTTTTTTTTTATTTTTCAGATCTTGCATGATATTGTTCCTTCTCATGAACTAATGATAGATTTTAATATCATGCTTCAAAAATCAAGTAAGTCTTTAAATATCTTTGCTCTTTTCCTTTATGTAAATCCAGAATAATATTCTGAAATTATTCTGCAGCCTTCTGTCTGCTGTTCGAAGTAGTTTTGTTTGTTAAGAAAAAACAAGCAACTTTCCAATCACAGGAACATTTAAGTTGGATGTGCGAGCAGGCATTTACAAACTTCTTTAAACAAATGCCCTTCTCATTTTAAAGGCTGATCAAAGAAAACCGTAGTAAGGCACACCCAGGATCTCAAGTTTAACTTACCTTCTGGAGGAATTGAGATGGATATATGCTTTAGTTCATTGTTATTGATCAAAGAACAACATCTTCCTCCTCTTCAAGGGAGTTTTATCTTCAAGCTTGTAGAAAAGTCTTCTAAGTTGGAGACTGTTTTTTCCATGCTGATCAATTGTATTCCAAGCTGTCTGTCTGTCTTGTGACCTGGTATGTTCCAGCAGGTCAGCAGATTGGTGAAATGTCCTTGAATCGAGATTGTTCAGTCTTCTGCTTTTCCTCTTTGGGAGGGGAAAAACCCAACCTCCTGGTTGAAACCTCCTTTATTCTGTTCATGCGTAATACATTTGATAACTTTTCGTAGCTAATGAGGACAATCTGGTTTGTTTTTTTGTATTTTAAGAAACTTACACTGTTAAAATAACTGTTCCCACACTTACCTGCTGTGCTATGTTAGGTTGTTGTTTTAAGAACTCTGCTGATACAGAACAGCTGATGCAAAATGTCTGTTTTTTTTCATGTCAGTCCCACGTTTTATTTTGGGGATTTTTTGGTGGCATCTCAGGATTTGAAGTGTTTCAGAGGCACTGTGTTCCCTTCCCATGGGAAGAACATGTTGAACAGTGGTGCCCATTGGAAGCGCTGATGAGTGTGTTTTGGAAATGGTAACTATTGTAAGCAAGGCAGTGTGGGATAAGTGAGCAGTCCGATGTGTGCCTCTTGTGCCAGCAGAATGGGAGAGGGACAGAGTGTCCCTGGTATGAGCTATGCTCTAGAGCTGGGAAGTACTCCTTAACTTTATCTTTTGGAAGAGGCAGAAGGCAATGGGGTGAACCATCAGTAATAGGAAAAGTCATAGCATTTGGGGAGGCAGGATGGAGAACTGTATTTCACTTGTTGCTTACTACTGAGTTCAACCTGATCTATTTAATTCTCTTTTTCCAGAGAAAAGAAAAAAACGTCGACTGGGGCTAGAAGTTATTTTTGCAGCCTTGGATTATGCTGGCTGGAAAGAAAATGTAAAAGCATGGAGCTGTTTGGCAAGACAGGTGAAACAAATTGTAATGTAAGTATGGCATCTCTGATATGATGTTCTAAAACCAAATGTGTGTCAAGTCTCCACCTTTGGGCAATTGACAAAGTGACCCTTGGTAGCCTTTGTCTTCCCTGCTGGTGAATGGAAGCATCACCTGGCCTACCTTGAGTTCTGTGGCAGTGCTTGGCTGCAGTGTGCTTTCATTGTGAGAAAAGAAGAGATTATTATTGAGGGGAATTCACAGAATGGTCAGGGTTGGAAGGGACCCCTGGAGATCATCTATTCCAACCCCCCTGCCAGAGCAGGGTCACCTACAGCAGGTTGCACAGGATGGCATCCAGGTGGGTTTTGAATGCCTCCAGAGTGGGAGACTCCACAGCCTTTCTGGGCAGCCAAACTTCCAGTATTGTCATCACCAGAAAAAGTTGTTGGGGTTGTTTTTTACCATTAGTTACTCCCTATTGCTTAGGGAGAAAGAGTTATTCAGGTGTTCAGATGTTCAAGTAGTATTTGCTGCTCATCACTGATCTCCTTCTTCTGGGGGGTAGGGGGAAACCAAGTTGTTGGGTCTCCTGCTCTGTTCCTATGTCTGCGTTGCTTGAAGCTAGTTTGAGAATTGCTGGGCTGCAACAGGGGCATGGCTGGTACTGTACAGACTGGTCTGTTGTATGATGGTGGTAACTGTTACAGAATGCAGCCAGTGTATTCTTAAAAGCTGAGCCAGCATGCCTGGGGATTGATGCGTCCCTGCCAACACTGACAGACATGGCCTCTGATTTCAGAAGAAAGCATCTCAAGCAGTCTGTGCCCAGAAGGCCTCTAATGTCTAGACTCTATTTTGCCCAACAAACAGGGTGTTGTGTTTTTTAAGCCCTATATATTTACATTAAAATAATTCAGTACTTAATTTGACCCGTTTTGCTGTTTTATTGACACCTCCACCTCCACAGCATCTGCTGTTTAGGTCCAGAAGCTACTGGATTAAAGCTAGGAGTGTTGTTGCATAGAGTTAGCAAAAATGGTATGATAGTCTAACTTGGCTTGCATTTTTGTATTTGAAGACACGACTTCAGAGTATCTTCAAATATACTGGGCATCTCGGTCATTTTATGGGAATATCACTCCCCTGTTGTAGGTAGCTTCTATTTCTGAAATGCTTGGTTTAAGGTCTTCATTGCATAACAGTTATTGGGATAAGTATTTGGGATGTTAGTCTTTGAGTTATGTATAGAGTAACACAAATCTTTTCTAAAAACAAACCCCTTCAAGTTTGTCAACAAATGAGTAGTATGAAGAAACTTTCTTATTAATATTGACAAACTGGCACACAAGTCAAAGGCTTGCTTCATTTCACACCGTAATCTGTGTTACTGCCAAGTCTAAATAAGACTGCTAGAGTTCACCTCCTGCCTAGCTAGCGTTGCCAGGGATTAAAAAAAAAAAGTTATTTCTGTTTAGATTAGTGTTTCTGTCTGCAGTGTAAGGTCAGTGTGTCTTTGCTAGCAATTTATGAGACTTGTAGTAAGCCGATTATAAAATTCGGTGCCTCCTGTTTTCATCCCAATTTAAGCTTTTATGTAACTTGTTTTACCTTTTCCCAGCTCTGAGAAGCATCTTGACTGGATCAAGCAAGAGTGGAACTCCAGGAAGGACTGGTGGCCAGCCTTCCATTTTAGCCGTTACTTGGCAAAAAGGAATTGGCAGGAAAATGAAAGCCTTTCATATGAAAAAGCTCTGGTAGCTGGAATCTTACTGGGAAAAGGTAATACTAAATGTTCTTTCCTTTTCACTATGTAGAACAAAAATAATGTCTAGTTCTAGCCCTAATGAGATGGGATGCAGCTGATCTGCTCCCTGGAAGAAATGCGGTTTCTTTCTTCTAGGAAAGATTGTTGTCTTTGAAGCTGAACATGAGAAAAATATTTAAATTGGTTTGATATTTGACAGTGAGGCATATTTTGCATAACATGTCTTATCCTGGTTTAGAATTCTGTTTTATCTGGCATTGTTGAGCAGTCACAATACTATTTAGCTTGTTGTTTAACCTTCAAACCGCAGTTTCAAAAATGCACAACATGCTCCTGAGTGAATCTTGTGAGGACTGAGGAGGGTTTGCATGCTGGATGCCAGTCTAGGCAGTGTCTCAGCAAATACTGGGGAGCAGCTGGTCCTTAAGGGCCATGGGGCTGTTGTAATGCAGGCAAGAGGAGAAGGGGGATGGGTCTTGAGTGAAAACCATCAGCGCTTTGGTAAGAAGGTGAAGAGTATGACCTCTTTAGTAGCATTCTTTGAAATTTTGCCAAAACCAAGTGGAGTATCGGGCCAAGAAGCAACTGCTCAGTTGAGAATACGGTGTGGAGACCATGGCTCATACCCCATTTTGGACTTCTGGTTGATAGGCAAGTTGTCCATTGTCAGCTTTTCTATAACTTTATCTTCTGGACTTCATAAAATAATTTCTCCTGTTGAAAGTCTTTTTTTTTTTTTTGCTTTCAGTAGTATGCTATCACGTCTCCCAGCTTTTATTACCAGATGGCTAATAAAATTGTTCCAGCTCTGATTTTCTTTAATGAAGTTTCTGTGCTTATTGGTGTCAATATGAGCCTCTGCTTTCCTTATCCCACATAATAACTTAATGTATGAAATCAATGCTTCTTTACACTCTTGAGACTTTACTTTCTAATCTATTTGAAGAGTGAAAAAAAAAAGAGAATAATATTTTGCAAACAGCATACAGTTATATATATGTGGAATGTTTTTCTGGGTCAAACGAGGATAGATTATTTAATGCTGCAGTTATGTCTCTAATATGCACGTCTTGGATCATTTCATTACTTTCATTACTGAAAACTTTCTTAGATGTTCGCATGTTATTTAAACAGTGAAAGTATTTTGTGTTTGCTTGTATCATGGTATAACTTACATTGCTTTTTTTTTTTTTTTTTACTATAGATTGCAAATACTTTAAATACGTGTCACACCAAGGCTGCAAAGCTCAAGTGAAAAGGTTTCGGATACTGAAGAAGTTTGTGACTAAGCACAATCCTGTCTACCTGAGAATATCTGGTCTTTCAGATTCCTCTGTACAATGTTAATTAGAAGGTGTCCTTAAGGTTCTTGCTGTATCTTTTCCTCTTTTTGAAAATGACTTCTGTGTTGGTGCTATTCTATAACTTCTAGGCAGACTCTATTGACTTGGTTCTAGATTTTTTTTTTTTATATATTTCTGTAAAAACACTTTGGTTTGTATTTATTTTATAATAAAACAAATATAAATCAACAGATAAGGTTGAGGTATTTCTTTAAGATTAGTCCCATATTTCCATGTGAAATGCAAACAGCATTGATTTCAAATACATCTTGAGTTTCTAGACAAATACATCTTGACTTTCTAGAATCTTTTTGCAGTCTTGCCTGTGAGTTGAAATGTGCACTGTTGCTGTGTTTGGAAAGCAAATGTTAATGTGTTGTCACAAACTAGCATTCCAGTTTGCTTGGAAACAACAACAAACTGGTTTCCAAACACTACTTCTGTTTTAATGACAGGTCTGTAGAACTCAGATGGATGAACTGCTTGAGCTACCTCTGTGAATGAAATAAATCTTTAATAGCATAGTGGTATATGGAGAAGTACAGCTGTGCTTTTAAAAGCTGTTTATCTGGGGTTTTGGTCTAGGTTAACATGGGTCACGTGATATGGGCCTTAAGACAATGTGTCTTAAATGTTAAGCAAGCTACTTGCCATAACTGTATGTTCTATAAAAAAGTACCAATTATCTGTCATTCCAGACCTGTGTGCTAGTTTAGTTCTGACTCCCTATGAATGCTGCTGCCTCATCTGTAATAGTCTAGGTTCTGTTGGAGGTCTTCGCCTGAGTTTTGGCTGTTTTAATTTAGATAGTGAGGTTCCGAAACAGTCTTCCCCTGCATCCCTCCTGTAATATGTCCCACACCCCTGGGAAGCAACCCGCTGTAGTCTGAAAGGTGATCCAAACTGTTGCTCCCAATGACTCATCTTGATGAGTTTCATGCTTGGACAATGGGGCTAAAGCTGTCCTGGGAGAACCCTGAGAGGCACCCAGGCAGGGTATCCTGTCCCTGGAGCCCTTAATTTGGCTTCCTGCCTGCTATTGTGCCCCTCCCCTCCTCTGGACTTGCAAAGATGTGCCTTTGATGGACTGGTGACTCTCCTGTGATGGGCCTGGCAGCATCCCGGCAGGGTATTGTTTGGGCTTCCCTCTTCCATTGTCTCCCTTTGCTCTGTCGTGGGTGTGCGGAGGAGCTCTTCTCATATAACCTACCACAGAATAGTACAAAAATTGAATGCTAGATCCCCTGCTATGTGTTTTTGTCCTATATAATTTTCCTTCTGCCCTCTTAGCTGCCCGTGGGAGATGTGTATGAGTTGCAGCAGCCGAGAAACTGTCTTTATTGAGAAAGAAATTTGAAACAAAACAGCAGAGATTAGGCTGGAGGTAAGAAGACAGCAGTAAGGAGAATGAGAGGACAAAGAGGAGCTTGATGTCTCTGAGAAAAATCTGTTAATCCATTGTGCTTACAGCTTTCTCCTGTGACCTGTGGAAGCAGGATTGCTGCAAGGGATCCTGTTCTCTCCTGGTGTTAGAACTACCACGCTGCAGTCAGCAAGTAGAAGAGCAGCACAGTTCCAGCGTTCACGTAACTATGTCAAGCATTGCTCTTTCATGTCCTGCAAGAAACTTGCTGTTTTCTGACACCATAGTACTTACACCTGAGATAAACCTGCAGATCACAAGTTCCGAGTGGAATTTCCTGTGTAAGTTACTCAGTGCATACTGTGTTTTTAAGCTTGTGTGTTGTACTCTGAATATGGTAATTCCTAGTGGACTGGAATAGTCTGCTTTGGCTCTGAATCCTGTGGTCTAGGTTTGATTTTCTTATGACTTGATGTCTTCATCCTGTGTGCACAACTTCTGTGAGGTTTTTTTTTTTCCTTCTGTGAAACAAATAGCACGTCTCTTCTTCACTGATCTCCTTTATGCAGAGGCAAGGAATTTGTTCAGGGAATCCCCATCTTCTGGTCCACAAACCCAGTGCCTGTTGTCCTTTTATTCCCCGTCATGTTCTGGTATTTTTAATATTAAAACCTAACATAATGGTTACACAAAATTGCAGTTCTCTTCAGCTGTATCCTCTCCTTTCCCTGTGGTTTAATTCGTGTTTTTGATGCTCCTGCTTGTGCTCTCCTGTCCTAACAATGTCTTTACTGAAGTTCAAGAAAAGCAAGCTAATGAAGCGTCTGCTGCTTTTAGAGCATGTCGGCCTTGTGTGTTTTGACTTCCTTCCTCTTCCCCACCATGTTCTCCATATTCTGAGCAGCTGACTCGTACTGGAAGCTTGAGCAGGACTTGCCTTGGCTTTCAGAGCAGTGTAAGCATATTGTTAGCACTGAACAGGTTCATGTGTTACCATTGGAGTAGACCCTGCAGAATCAGAGGACTGATGTGCTTTGTATTGGTTTGAATGTACAGTTTTTTAGGGCTTTCTGTAGTTGGTGTTCTTCTCTGCAATGGTAAATGGAAAAATTCTGCTAAGTCTTGTCTTGTTGCATTTAAAGAATGGCTGGAGGTGGTGTGCTGGCCCAAGGCTGGTGGGGTGGGGGGAAAAGACTTCCCAACTGCAAGGAGTCCTTGGGTAATGCGAATAGTAGGCTCTGTGGGAGGTTATGGGTTCTCACCTTGCTAAATGCAAAGCTATTCTAGCTTTCTGCCCTCATCAAAGAGTAGTAAGGAATGCTCTTGCCTCTTGGTCTGAAGTATTCAGCAATTGGGAAGTGAGGTTCTCTATACAGGTAAGTGTTCTGGGTTTTTCATCTGCAAGCGGCGTGTCCCTAGGAAAGGGAGAGATGCACTTACATTCTCTTAACAGGAATGGGTTGAACTTGTGAATAATGTTAGTTACCCTAAAGAGCTCAGTAATGCTAAAGGAATTAAAAGCATAGAGAACTTGTAGGCTGTAGTTACAAATGAAGAGTACATGAATATCCTCACTTATTATCCTTGCTGTTCATTGTGCTTTCAAAATAAGTCAGTTGCTAGGGGACACCAAAGTAATGCCTTAATTTCATTGATTCTCCAATGTATGAGAGCAATAACTGAGATAAGGTGATACTTCAGCAGATTTAAATACATGGATTTAAAATGCTTTATCTCATGACAGTGCTGAATCTTGTGATTGATGTGTTTCCAGTTCATTGAAGTCTAAGCAGAGATGGTATTATTGGCACGCTGCCGGACAGTCAAGATGCCACAAGTTAGTCACAGCAAAACAGGTGCTGGTTAAAAACCCAGAGGTTTTTTAAAACGGTCATTTCCCAATAAAGACTCTGAGGTGACTTATAATCACAGAGTATTCTCAGCTGTCATGTTACACTGGTTATTGTATTGAGAAGCGAGGACTGGGAGCTTTGACTTCCCCCTGAGCCACGTGCAGATAGACCCTGGGAGTAAATGGTGA
>NW_009646856.1:1341725-1359835 GCF_000708025.1 Charadrius vociferus
CTCCCTGCAGCTTCTCTTTCCTCACTTTCTGCCTGTGTCCCATGGAGGGAAAGCAGCAAGTAGGAAGCCGCTAGAAATGGCACAAAGGGTATCTGTGCATTGGCCATAATCTCCTAGGATCTGGGGGGAGGAGAAATAGCTAATTGCTTTTTGTTAATTGCTTGGCTTCTCACTAATGTTTGAGAAGCAACAGAACAGATCACAAAGCCTTGCTCTCCAGTAAGCTTTCCTGGATGGAAATGTCTAGTGAGTGGGAGCACACTAAAGCTTCTTTGTAACAGCAGCAGACTGGCTGATCACCCCTGCAGCTGCGTGGGAAAGCACGGCTTGCTCCTCTTCCTTGGATCCCGTAGGCTCTTGGTGTGCTGCTGTTCTCCAACTCGTGTCTTGAGATGTGTGCAGCCCAGTGCTGATGAGCGCTCTGGGTGTGGGGGGGTTTGTTGCCTTGCTATCAGTAGAGAGGTGTAGAAGAGGAAAACACTTGGTTTTTGCGAAGCAATAAAGGAGCTTGGTTGTGATCAAAGCGCTCTTGGTCCGCTTGTGGAAGAGCGGAGTTAGGGAAGTGTCACTCTCAGGCAGGCTGAGTACAATGTGTATGGACACAGGACACCTCCATATGCAGCTGAGGCTGTACTTCACTAGCTGACTGGTGGGATCGCTCAGGCATTCTTCACTAGAGGGAAAAGTCGGCAAAAAAATCTCATGCATCTTGAAATCAGTTTGTCAGCTGAGATAAACCCCACTAAAACCAATTAGCTTAAATACAGGGTTACCACAGAATATCAGTCGACCTCAGGTTGTGCTGGTGCCTTAAATGTGTTTTCTCTTTTGCTCGTTCTGAATTTCTTCTCATTTTAACCCTGAATTTATACCTGGATTTGGGGGATAACAGCAATATACCTGTAAAGCTTTTTGTCCTGAATTTACTTGTACCTGTGGTTAACTGCTGCCTTAATTAGGTTGTATTTTATGACCTCTATTCAGTCTTCATGAAACCAGGCCCCAGTTTGGTGCATTTTAAGAGCTGAGTAAAATAGTAGTTAGCAATTGAAAATTACTCATCTTGTGTTTTTTGATTATTGGGTTCTGTGTATAGATATCATACATTGTATTTTTTTCTGTTGTTCATATTTCTTGGTGAAGGATTTCTCAGCCAATTTAGACTAAGATGCAAGGATTAGATTTGAGTGCTTCTAGGGGCATGAGAACTGCCCAGAGGGGAGGGTTCAGCTATGTGACGTGTGAAATACCGAAGAGGCAGCCCGGAGGGTTTCTCTCCTGCCAAGTAGTAAACTTCAGAGGGAAAAAGGTAGAGAGAATGTAAGCAAACCTGAGTGAATGCTGAGCTCTGTGGCTGGCAATTAAGAAAGCAGAGAGGATGAATGAATCATACTGCGAAGAAGTCCAGGATTTCTATACATCTGACCTCAAGACACCTACACTGAAGGAATTGCATGTTTGGCCATGCCCTGGGAGAAGCATCAGCAGCTCTGGAGTTTCCTTTTCTTGCCCACATGTCTTTCTTTACCTCTCCTTGTTGTGCCTGATGGGCAGTTTGCTGGGGCATCCTCAGTGTCTGGATTACGGGCCGCCTTTCCAGCCTCCTTTTCAGCTGGAGTTCTGTTCTGCCTATGAAAATTTTGGCTGCTGTGACCAGGAGAGAGACAACAGCATTGCAGCAAAATACTGGGACATCATGGATTATATTGATCCCCGGGCACATAAGCTGTGTGGAACATATATCAAAGATATCTTGTGTCAGGTAGGGCAGAAAAATAGTGTCTGCATTCTGCACTTTGGGGTGACTTGGGGGTCAGTTGTGGTTCTGACAGCCTTTTATAGCTAGCTCTGTTGCTGCTGGGAGCAGGGGAAAAGTGGGCTGACAGAGTAATGGTATCTAATCCTCAGCATGCATTTTGCAAAGTGCTTTGTGTAAGGTGCTTCACTCTGTGGTATCTGGCAATATATAGTGACATTTGTGAGCAATTATGATTTATGAAAGCAATGCTCAACTCAGGTGATAGGAATCCCGCTGCTCTGCTGACTTTCTCATTACGAAAGGGAGAGTTACAGCTCAGTACCAAAGGCACTGTTCTTCCTTAGCTCCCCCTCCTCCTTGTAATTTGAGGGCAAAACCGACCTGCCGTTTTAACAACTGTTAGTTATGCAAAGCTGGACTTACTGCATGCCAAAACACAAAGCTGCCAAAATACACACTTAATCTTACTAAGAACGTATAAACCCCTTCTAATTAATATTTCTTTAGCTTTAAAATTATCTGTGTACCAAAAGGTTTCCCATCTTTTTGGATGCTGGCAGGATTCTGGCATCTCCTTGGGGTGAGGGGGACGCCCTTTCAGCACCAGGTCTGAAAAAAGTAGCATCAGGGTTGTTTGTCATTTTATGGTTAGTAAACCAGAAAAAGATGTGTTACAGGTCCTACCAACACCACTGGTCTTGGTGTTATGAAGACTTTTCTACATGTTGCAGGTAGAAAAAAAGACTATGAAAATGTGCCTATTGCCTCTTTGTTCATTCTACAGGGTGTAATTTAATTTTGCATTTGTTGTAAGTGTATGTTGTAGCAAAAACCAAACCCACCCTATATATTTTCAAAGTAGTAAGCTATTACTCTTTTCATATCTTTCTAGAGTCAGATTGCTGTTAAATCTTTGCGGAGGAGCTTGAGACTGTTATGTGTTTCTCTTTCTGTTTAAGTTGGTGAAAACCATGGAAATAAGATTGGGATCTCTGGCCGATATTCTTTGGCTGTTGAATTAGTCGAGGAGAAAAGATGTACCAAATGGGTTTGCTTTAGTGATGTCACTTTGGATCAAATTTTTACTGATGATCTCGTGTGGAAGGCATGAAAAATTATGATATCTATGTTCTACCACCTCTAGAGTATCCTGATGGTTTGTAGTCACTACCCATGAAATGTTGACCTGCACTTAGTGCCACATCAAATACAAGAAGATAGATGCATATACGTTATCAGGATGTAGTTGTGCCAAGTGCTTATTTCTGCTGTGCACAGCAGGACTTCAGATAAACTGCTGCCGGTAACAAATGCTTTTATTGATATTATTTGTATGGAATTGGAATGCAAACATTAGACTCGGAAGCAATGGTAATATTATTAGCTTTAATCTTTTGAACAAAACAAATTTCAAGAAAGAGAAGAGGTGTAGGTGCTTATTGATAAACTTGAATTATTAGTAGCTGCTTGAATTTAGTGAGAACAACACTATTTCATGTCTTTGGGGGAGACCAGAGTAGTAGCGATGTGTTGTAACAAAGCAGCCCATTCAGTCAGGTGTTCCTTCAGCGCCAAAACCAGCAGACAGTAAAAAAACAGACTTTCCCCCCCCACCCCCCCCAGCCTTCCTGTGCTGAGCGTTACACAGAGGAAGCTGATTTTAGTGACTGCAGCAGTCCTGCTGGTCCCACAGAGCCGAAGGAGGATGCCACAGAGCGCACCTTACCTTGGCAGTGGAGCTATCTGTTTCTTAACAGATAGAAGATGATTAAAGGGGGATGTGTTCTGGACCATGGATTTCCTGCTGTCGCTCTAAACCAGATGTGTTTTTCTTGAAAACTGACAGGCCTCTTCTAAGAGGCGTCCAAAGCAATCTGGCTCTGCTGGTAGAGCTGCTTCTGTTTGCATCTGGCAAGATCTGGGTCTATTTTTGCTAGCTACGCTTGTTCTAAGCATTTGTGTTTCTAGGTATTGGGTTTAAAGTCTGACCATCAGCTGAGCTGCTCTAGGATTTAGCTTAAAAACTGAATGTGAGACTCTGAAAACTGCCTGTAATGTTCTTAAAGAGGTGTTGTGCAAGTTGCATGGCTACAAAAATGCCCTGGATGCAAACCTTGCTACATGTGCTACAACAGCCGTTTGGCTACTGGCTGAGAGGATCTTTCTCTATTGAGAAAACTGCTACAGCAGAGTCTCTTTAAAAAAAAAAAAAAAAAAAAACACACAAAAACAAACAACCAAAACAACAATGACCAAAAAAAAAAACCACAAAAAGGCCAATCAAGCTTTGTTCAAGCTGAGTGAAAACCATGATATCAGCATGGGATAGGAGCTAGTGCAGGAAAAGTAACATACTTCTAAAGCCAGTTTTAACCTGAGGCCTGACTTGAATGCTGTGCGAGTGTATACTGGTGAAAGTGGGGGAGGTGAGCGATGGTTAATGGACTTAGTAAGCGTCAGGGGAGGAACAGGGCAGCCAAGTGTTATTGAATGCCTGCACCAAAGCTGCTCTCCTTCAAGAAGTTGAGAACAGAAATGCACTTACCTGAAGCTTTGGCTTTTGGGGATGGCACGCAGGGCCTAACGGTGCCCTTCCTTCTTCTAAGAGGACCTTAAATATGGGAAAGGTGGTGTGGTTCTGCCACCTGGGGCTGGGCTCAGGCTGCAAGGACAGACCTCCTGGGGCACGTAGCTCCCCTTTGCAGGCTGGGGACTTCTGATCTGGGAAGAGGAAGGGAGAGTTTCCTTACAGATGCAATGCGGGAGCAACAGAAACCAGCTCATTCTGTGCAGCTTGATAACCAAATGGCAGCAATGAAAGTGAGACACTTGCTACATCATCCAAGAGTTGAAAGGCTTTACTGCTTACAAGCCATATCTGTTCTTAGTACGGCCAAAAGCCCTCGGGCTCTTCTGTGAGCAAAGGAAACAGCTTGCTCTGCTATGTTTAGAGTGAGGGTCTATAGCCTTCACGTTAAATATTGTGGAAAGGCTGCTACTTGCACCAAAAATAAATGTCAGTGCTTGTATAAGTACCCCAGATTTGTTTAATGAATTTTGTTTAATGAAGCAGACTTGTTTAATGAGACAGAAAAAAATACTAATGTAGTAGTTCTTCATTCCTCCTCTATGTACTTACCTTCCTACATATGTGCCCAGTAAAAACTCTGCCTAGACCATTTAAGGCTGCTGGCATCAAAACCAGAAAAATAATCTTTCTGCAGAATTTAGCTGCTTCTGTTCTAACTTCTGCAATTTTATGCCGATTAAAATAGAGGTGGGATTTTAATGGAAATATTTTATAGAATTTCTGGCTAGAATTTTTTGCAAGATGAGGAGTTTAAATTTAGGTACAAATTCAAACACAATGCCTGACTTTGTTTAACCTATATTTTGCACAGCTAAAAACTTAATGATATTTGAAGGGATGTAATTTTAGATACACAACTCTTGAAAATGTTGCTTGCAGTATTTTTTTTTTCTGAAGATCACATACAGAGTCAATGGTAGCTACATGAATTACATAAGATGATATTTACTCATTTGAAACAGTTTTAAATCTCAACTACAGTCTGCTTCAGGGACACTATGCATGCAAGAACATGATCGAAGCTGTATAGCATCAGACCAAAGATTAACTTAGCCTGTATGTTTAACCAACGTACATCTTTAGCATCTACAATTTCTTTTGGCAGAGCTTCACCTCCTTTTTTAACCTGGCTCTTGCTAGCTTTACCTAATGCTCCCTCATTTTTCTTCTGGGGGAAAGGGTGAACGAGAGATGCCTATGCATCTTCTCAGTGTCACTTGTGACAGGTTTACAGACCTCTGTCAGGCTGTTACCCTATTCTGATCACCTCTCTGAAAGGCTTCTCAGTCCCATCTTAATTAGCTGTTCCGTATCTTTGATTGTCCTTGTGGATTTGTTCCCCTATGTTGCTTTTGGGAAGGGGGACCAGAGCTGTGTGTAGTGTTGAAAGTGCAGGTGAACCTGTACCTGGTTTGTTTTCTTTTTTCCTTTCCTAACACTTGATTAGACCTAGGTGTGGGCTTAAGTAGCTGAACAAAATAGAATCTTGAATATGTCTGGAAAAGGCGGTGATGCCTGCTGATGTGAAAGATGTGCCCAGGTTTGGGACTACTGGTCAGGAGAAGTCTGAAGTATGAAGGCTAACATTCTCCATAGTGCAAAGGGCTGCTGCAGTGAGGGAGTTAACAAATTCTTCTCTCAATCTGTTAAGAACAGGTTACAAACCGTCTAATTTAAAATCTAGCAGGGCAAACTAATGGGAATGTCTAAAAGCAAAGGTAAGGCTAGATCGCAAGAAGAAACTGTCTGTCACTGCCTTAAAAACCTCTAGTAATGGAGAATCCACAGACTCCACAGATTTACTTCTATTGGGAATAACTTAGGTGCAGCTGATTGTGCTTTGGGAAAGGAAGCAACTATTGACCTCCAAATCCCCTTTAGCCATATTCTGAGTGACTTTCTACTACTCCACTTCAAAGATGACTCATCACGTTCTCTGCCTTACTATTTTTTTTAACTGGTTTGCTTCCATGAAGGTGTCTTGGCTTCTGCTGGATGTGTGTATGCACCCACACATTTAGTTTCTTTTACTTTCTAGGAATGTTCCCCATACGCTGCACATCTCTATGATGCAGAAAACCCTCGAACACCTCTAAGAAACCTCCCAGGACTTTGTTTTGACTACTGCTCTGAGTTTCACTTCAACTGCCGCTCTGCCATCAGCCTGCTGACGAGTGATAAGCACATCCAAGAATGCTGCGAGACAAACAAGACGCACTTTTGCAACCTCCTTCACCTACATGATGAGGACTACTGCTTCCCCAATGTTCTGAAGAACACGGCCCTCAACCGCAACCTCGGCTCGGTGGTAGAGGACCGCAAAGGCTGCCTCCAGCTCTGTCTGACCGAGGTTGCCAACGGCCTGAGGAACCCAGTGCTCATGGTGCACGCAAATGACCATACCCACCGCATGTTCGTTGCTGAGCAGGTGGGCGTGATCTGGGTCTACCTACCTGATGGCAGCCGTCTGGAGGAGCCCTTTCTGGATATTAAAAGTATAGTGCTGGCTACGCCGTGGATAGGGGATGAGAGGGGCTTTCTGGGCATGGCTTTCCACCCTAAGTACAAGTACAATGGGAAGTTTTATATCTATTACTCATACATGGATAAGAACCGAGTGGAAAAGATCAGAATCAGTGAATTGAAGGTTTTAGCATCTGATGTCAACAAAGCCGATCCACTCTCAGAAAGGTAAAGTTTATGTTGAATGCTATTTTATGCCACGATGAGAAACTATTATTCTTTGTTCCTGTCCTTCCCCTTGCAGAACCTGCACATTCCCAGTCACCCTGTGTCATGGTTTAGGCTGAATGGGCCACCGGGGACATAGGGCACCCCAGATGGGGCCAACCTGGTCCAGGTGTATGACTGGCTTGCTATGAAGCTACCAGAGACAGGTTGGCTCAAGGTCACACAGCAAACTAGAAACAAAACTGAAATGAGGACTCAGGCTCTAGGCTTCCAGGTCTTCTCTCTCTATCTTGTACTCTTGCCTTCCGAAGAGCAGTAATAGCTTTAAGCCTATTGTGGAATTAACTGCCCTAGGAGAACTGGTATGATTCACTACAGTACTATACATTCATTTTATCTGACATGTGTGCCCCTGCCCTGTCCCCCCACTAAGAAAAAAGCTAATTCTCAGTTATGGAGAAGAATTTGTTCATAGCGGACTTATTTTCTGTCGAGTTTCACAGTGACTATAAGATGCTTAATAAGCCCTCAAATTCACCAACTGCTTCTCATATAAGAAAGCAGAACCCACTTGTGACAATCAAGGTTTAAAGGGCAGCAAGTGTTCACTGCAGACAAACACGTTATGTATTTGTAGTCGTGTTTTCAGATGAGCTGTGATGCTCCTGTGCTCACGGTGGTGGGTGAGCTCTGTCACACAAGCGGTGTTAATGCAGTGCAGGTCGGAGCTGTAGTGCACGGGGCAGATGTAGTGGCACCGCTCATGGGAAATGCGTTTCTTCAAGGATTGACATACTGAAAGGAGCTCTGCTGTAAGGCAGGCAGACAGCCTTATGCTGCAGCCTCACAAACAGGACACAACTCAGCACTGTATTTGACAAAGCTGACAGGTCTGTATGGCTGAGAAATCTTACTTTCTTCTGCAGAAGCCATGTGATATTTCTACAGCCTACCTTGAATGCTCAGTCCTTTCCTGTAGCTACATCTGGAGCTATTTCTTTTTTTTTTTTAGGAATCTTTTGGAGCTTGAAGAACCAGCTGCAAATCATAATGGTGGGCAGCTGCTCTTCGGTGTGGATGGCTATATGTATCTGTTCACAGGGGATGGAGGGAAAGCTGGAGACCCTTTTGGAAAATTTGGGAATGCCCAGAACAAGTAAGTAGGACAGCAGCTGAAAGCCTTCAACTTGTCCACCAAGACACATGGTTTGGAAATGAGGCAATGTGGAAGAATACAGTAAGAGCGCTTTCTGAAAGTGCAAGTCTACCTGTATTTCAAAAATGTAAATCTTACATTTTGAAAGCTGAGGGAACCCAACTTGTTAAGAGGCGGGAAAAGTCTTCTGTGACTTAAACAGGTTGCAAGATGTACCAGCTGTTGGTTTATCTCTTTTGGACAAATAACTTTTCCTTCAGAAAGGGAGACGAGGGAGAGAATTGTTTATTTTCAGTTGGCTCTAATGCTGCAATTTGTCTTCTTCTGTCATTCTCTTTAGGAGTGCTTTGTTGGGGAAAGTCTTGAGGATTGATGTGGATAGAAAAAGCCCTGAAGGAAAGCCTTATCGCATCCCTCCTGATAATCCATTTGTGTCTGATTCTAAGGCCCGCCCTGAGGTTTATGCTTATGGGGTCAGGAATATGTGGCGCTGTGCCGTTGACAGAGGGGACCCTGTCACGAAAAAGGGAAGAGGGAGGATATTCTGCGGGGATGTCGGGCAGAACAGATTTGAAGAAATCGATATTGTTGTTAAAGGAGGGAACTACGGCTGGAGAGCGAAGGAGGGATTTGAATGCTATGACACAAAGCTTTGCCACAATTCCTCTTTGGGTAAGGAAGAAAATTCTTTCAGAAGATTACTTTATTATACATGTATATTTACTAGACTACAGCTCTATTTTTCCAGTGAAGTTAAATAATCCAGTATTGCGTGTTAAATGGAGTTAGCAGAATAATTATTCCTCCCCAGCCCTGTAGTGTTGGTATGAAATGATGCCCTGCTTATTCAGGGAATTCTCTGTCATACACTGCACTGGACAAGGTGATCAGGGTTAAAGGCTGTCACTTTTGTAGACAGACAGCATTTTCCCAGTGAAGTCAGGAAGACAATGGATTTGGTTTAAGTAGAAGAGCAATATTGTGTTTTCCTCAGCAGCTCTGAGCCATGGCTATGGCTAAGGAGAGTGGACCAGGCTGATGCTGAGTCCCTGAAACAAATCCTGTGGAAGAGGCAGTGTGTCCTAGCAAGTACAGTGCTGCAGCAGAACACTTAAAAGCTCTGCTCTGGGTCTGTGGGTGTGATGGACAAACTCCCTTGCTGCCTTTAAAAAAGAGTAGATATTGGCAGTCTTCATAAAGCTCTTTGGAAAGCATGGTAGAAAAACTAGGTATTATTAGAATGTTCCTTAAGCTGTTGGAATAAAACAGCTGGCCTTAGCCTCATGTAGGTGTTTCTGAAACATTTGTACGAGCAGGCAGTTGTAGAGTATGTGTTATCAGCATTTCTCTTCTGCTATGCTGGTACTCACACGGCTCTCAAGTTTTTTTTGTTTGGTTGGTTTTTTAATGGCCCAACCTTCAATTGATAACAAAACTGAATTAGATTTTGCTGTTAATCTACATTTTTTTAATTAATTACATTTGTGATCTTTATCCTCATCATTATAGACAAGCTACTTGATCCAGGGGGAAAAAAGTAAGGACAAGACTAAAATTTTGTGGGATCTGACATTCAACCCAAAAAAGGGCTGAGTTCAATTGTAACATTGCCAGAGGCAAAGCCTTTATTTTGTCTTTCATGACATAAAATGGAGGTAGCATACTTGTGCATGTTCTGTGCTGAGAATGTCAGCAAACCTATGAAGATGTTAACTTGGAATTGTTTGATTTTATTCCCTTCTCTAAAAATACTGGAATTTGTAAAGACAAATCCTGCTAACATGATTGGTACAATAGCAAACCTGTAAGATAATACTTCCTACAGGCTGATGCCTTTCTGCATTGCTTAATGCAGAGAATCTTGGTCCTATGCATTATGGAAGGTCATCATGACTAAGCCTTGATAAGCAATTACACAGAGAGCTCCTTAAAGCCCCTGGGTCTGTTCTGTCCTGCAGTAAATTACTGAATTCCCACTGAAATTTAACTGTGCTGTTCAATTGCAGTGGTCCTTATTGTCATTTCTGTGCCTGTCGATGTCATCGAGCAACTGCTTTTTGATGCTTTCTGAATGTAAATTTTCTCACTTTTCATGCCTCTGTATTTCACAGATGACATTCTTCCAATATTTGCATATGGCCGCAATGTGGGGAAGTCAGTCACTGGAGGTTATGTATACAGAGGATGTGAATCGCCCAACTTGAACGGCCTCTATATTTTTGGTGATTTCATGAACGGGTGAGACTAATTGTTTGCTCTGCAGCTCCCATTTTGTACCCATATTTGCCTTATCTGGGCAAATAAGCATATCAGAGCATCCTAAAACATTTTGAGCTAGAGTAAACGAGAATCTCAGATGTCTGTGTATTAGATTAAGGGCTCTGTTTGACCATTATAACAATGTTTTGGTTGGAATCTAAACTTCCTCCAATTTATAGTCCTTAGGATATGTTGCTTTTGTTCAGGTCGTTTTTTCCAAAAGTCAAACATTAAAGCCAGTCAACAGTCAGGGTCCTCACTGACACTTTTTTCCAGTAATGCATGATTTTGGCAGGAAATAATATTGATAATGGAAACATAAAACACAGGGTTTTATTTTTCATCTAGTCGACTTATGGCTTTACAGGAAGAGGAGAAGACAAATAAGTGGAAGAAGCAAGATATCTGCATTGGTAGCACAAAAGCTTGTGCTTTCCCTGGAATGATCAGTTCTTATAGCAAATTCATCATCTCATTTGCTGAGGATGAAGCAGGTAGGTATCACGCCAGCCACACCTTTATTGGAAACTGTACTGTCAGTTCTGTATTGTAGGGCAAATATGTAAAATTATGTTGCTCCTCAGATGCTACTAGAGAGCAGGCACTGCAAAACAGGTTTGCGGCTACCTCAGCACGGCAGGTAGGGTTGGTATGGGGTTCAGAGAGGTCTCCTGCCCTGTGAGGCTATTGCAGATCGGCTTGATGGAGAGCTCAGGAGGCAGATCCTCACGTGAACTTGCAGTCTGAATGCTCCACGTTCTTTAAGGAGTTTGAACTCCTGTTTGTTTCAGCCTTTCCCTGTCCTTTTGTTGTTGTTTGTTCATGCTGTTTCGCTAATAAAAAGACTGTATCAATGCAGTTTGTTCTTTCATTGTAACAGCTTTTCTTCACTTGAGTTCTTGCAGCTTATCTGAATTTCCCCCTCATCATTAGTATAAATTCCTCAGTCTTATTCATAACAGCAGTGCTTCACACTGTGGATTATACACCAAGGCTTTATCTGGGGATGAGGAAAGCCACTAATTTGAAAGTTGAGTGGAAATGTCTCGGTGCATAGGATTATCATGATGACCAGATCTCTCACCAAGGTGAAACTACCAATGCATATTCTATTCCCTTTTGTATAGTCCCCTGACAAAGAGCTATGTAATACAAAACGTGACTGCAAACTTTTTTGAGAGTTCAGCTGTGCTTTAAGGAGCTCTGATGCTTCACGATTCAGCAGAAAAGAGATTTGCTTGTAATGAAAAGATCATAGATCATCTGGCTAGCATATTCTGCCAAAGATGCAGGGAGACGAAGGCTTTATTGTGAAATAATACAATTTTTAACTGCTCTAACAGCACGTCGAGTAAGTGGATGTTAAATGTCTCTTCTACTGGTTGTTCTTTTAGAAACCAATATGGTATCAGTCATGTAATTTGAAGAACAACAATTTTGCCTCTTTTGCAAGCTACTGTAATTTGCCTGGGTATTATTCTAGTGGGTGCTGAAGAGAAGACAAGAGGAGCAGTTGCTGTCCTCAGCAACCATACAGGAATAAGAAGCTTCTGTTTTCTGTGGATTAGCCGATTTAGCCCTTGTTGAATTTTTTTGGTATGACTGCAAGATGGCTAAATATTTGTTGTGTGGCCTTCCCTTCTATTTGTAGCTCCTGACTGCTTCTTTGGTACAAACAAGTTTAAAAAATACATATTTATACAGACAAAAGTAACCTTTTGGAGGGCCACTGACATGAGGTGATGAAGGGCCTGCTCAGGCACTGTGCTCGAGCGAGGGCTGCTGGTTCTGCCTGGAACCCTGCTGCAACCAAGAGATCACTTGGTGTCCCTGGGAGTCCACCTGCATAGGCAAGGATGAGACCAAAGCCCACTTCTTGAAAGTAAGATATGACTGAGGGATTGACTAAAGGGGTTTTCTTTTCTGACCATGCGAATGAGTGAAGAGCCAGGAAAGAGGGAAATAGAGAACTTGGGCACTTGAATCTGAAACTGGTTTTCTTTTTTTGCTTCCATTTAGGTGAGCTGTATTTTATGTCTACTTCTTATCCCAGTGCCTATGCACCACATGGATCGCTCTACAAGTTTATTGATCCTGCAAGGTTAGTCATTACAGATATTTTTCTGTGCCAAATTCTTATATAATCACCATAGATTCTCCAGCTATCACAGTAGAAAGAATGCTAAGTATTACTGATACATAATCTTACTGACCTCCACATCCAGTCCTTGTTTTTTGTTTGCTCACTGTACATCTGGTGCAACTTTAATCAGTTTTAGTGACTTTATTCCTCACTCATCATATCTGTGCACCCAGAAATAGACTGAGTTTGGATATCTTAAAGGTCTGGGACAGTAAGGACCAAAATAATGTCTCCTTGGTTGCATATCTGAAGTATAGCACAGTGGTGTTTTAAAAATGACAGTCCATATTCTTCAGGGTCATGACATCAAATATCTGCAGTGTGCTTTCATATAAATAAATAAATTGTGGTCCACAGTTTAATTTTCTTCACAAAGAAGAGTGAAACCTGGTGGTTCATGCAGTGTTCAATAACTGGACCCTGAACCTGAATTTTTCCAAGCAAAATGTTTTTTGCCATTAAGCAGTCATCCCTCCTAAAGTCTGGTTTTAGAATAGTAAGCACGTGTATGTAATTTTTTCCCCTCCCAAGCTTTTGGATCTTGCTGAAAAGCATTAAATGAGTTTCAAATCACCCTGTAAAGTAGATAAAGTTCTAATGTGTCTGTGCTGTTGCTGAGATCTCAGCAGACACTAACAAAATGAAGAAAACAAGTTATGTTTTCTTGGGCAGTTAAATCCAAAGCTAGATAGTTAACTCAAGCTGTATGCCAAGGTGATGGAAATAGGAAATGGAGTCTTTTACTTGCTGTAACTACTTGAGGAGACTCCTGCCTATAACAGTTTATTGTCTGCCAGAAAGCTTTTGAACCGCATTAACTGTGGCTGACCAAAATGTATCATTTTCAACTAAAAAGATAAATAAATTTGTGAGCTAGCATAAACATCGAGAGCCTGAGCATACTCTATTTCCCAAAAAAAAAAGGCCTGCGGTCCCTATGCCACTCCTTAATGCTCCATGAAGACTATCAGGATGATAAATCCTCTCCTCTTAACCACTGTAAAGGGAGAAACACAGCTTTCTGTTTCACAAGCAGCCTGTGGAAGCCTTTCCAGGAGGCTTCCTACCTCAGCACTGGTGTGCAGTAATGTACCACGTCACGTTATGATGACTCCACAAGGGGCAGCAAGCCCCTGCTGGGAGTGCCATGGTTTCACTGCTCAGAAGGGCTTTCTGGAAGGACGCCAGCTCTTCCCTGTGCTTTTGGAGATTCATATCCATCACTTCCAGAGCAAGACCAGGCACTTATTCCCTTGGCTCTATGGAATTTATTCTTGTATTTTCTGTTTCCCCTTGTTTACCTTAGCCCGGATACTGCTTTGCTCAGTTTTGCCCTTGCCTGTTTGCTTAAGCACTTCACAAGCTTGTCCAGGGTGTGCAAAGCACTGACTGCTCCTCTGGAGGCTGAGCTTGCTTGGCCCTGGAGCAGAGTCCTAACACCTCCTGATCCTGGGCTGTACTCTGTCCTCCTGATCACCAGCGGAGATTTCTTCCTTTCTTCTTTGCATTTTAATGCTGTTTATAGGATTCTTCTGTTTCTGTCTCACTGAGCAGTGGCTGGGATAACTGGCTCCAACTGTTGTATTGTAGTTAGAATCTTAGCCATTTCATTAGCATTAAAGTTGTTAGGATTAAAGTTAGTTAGGCCTGTTAACTATTGGCATTAGCTGAACTTTTGATACGGGGTCTTGTGTACGACCATTTTGTTATGTACTTGGCCAGATGGTTGGCCTTGGGAATGTTTCTTCACAAGTATCTGGGCTAATTAGTGGAGGAACTTTCTGAAACGTTCTCATGGATAATGAGGATTCTATCCTTGAGTCATATGAGAAAGAACACCTAATCAACGAAAGCAAGTATTGTTGTCTGTCTCTGAAGTAAAACATCCTGGAGCAGATGGGCATACAAACCTTGAGGATGATCCTAATTCATCATGTTTTGAAAGGCCTAGCCAACTTGGCAGAAAAGTGAAAATTCTGGGTGTCCTAAACTGAACTACCTTCATTATAATACTAAAAATCACACCCATAGGCCAAGATGACCCTTGCCTGGGTGGAGACCCTTCCCTTGGGCAGGTGCAGTAACTGAGGAGAATGACAGAGCAAATATTATAATCATATGTAAATTAGTAACCAATTTTTGTAACTGGGAGTGTGCTACCTTGTAACTTTCATGCATAAATATGATAAGAGGTGCGCATGATTTGTGGAAATACTCCACTGCGCACCCTGGCCAGAATAAAGCAGTCTCCTCTCTAAACATAGTCTCTGTGTTTCGGGAGAATCGGGACTTAGACCTCTTTTTCAGGTAACACTCCGATGGGTGCAGCCCAGGCACTCCCTGCTACCTGCCTGTGCTTCAGCAAACACCCTGGCAAGGGTCGCAAGCCACACAAACCCCTGCTCCAAAACACTGGCCGGGGACCACTGCCATCCACCTGAGGGCAACTCAAACTTCCTGAGGAACCTCCCAGGAAAATGGATGGCAGCGGTGCCTCCTGTCCCCAGTTCAGCTTGCCTCTCCAGCAGTGCTCTGGGAGAGAGCAGAGGGGCTGGTGTGCCTCTGCCTGGATTGGCACCAAATCCCCAGAAGTTAGAGAGGAGAGAATGCGGGTTTGGGGGCGTGAACCCCATGCCATCCCCCCAAAAAACCCCACAAGCAATGCCAACAACCCTGTTTCAGTAACCACCTTTTATTTAATTGAAATGGTATGGAGGAAGCACTTGGCTGTTGCGCCTGTCTGAAGGAGAATGCTAATTACAAGAAAATGTGATGCCTTAGGTCATGCTTTGCTTTGCGCTGTCAAGCATGCCAAACTGGAAAAGCCTGTTCTTATTTGTCCTACAGCAGTTCCTTTGGTGGCTAACAGAAAACACAGGTCTGTTGCTCTTCTTTGTACCTCCCTTCCTGTCATTTAACATGTGGGAGCTTTACCTCAGGGAAAATGTACTTTTGTACTATGGGAAGTTATCCAGGAGGAATGCAGGTGCATTTTCTTTGCAGTTGTTGCTTCCTCCCTCCTTGCCTGTTCCTTTCCTTTCCCACCCCTCTTGCTGCAGCACTATGTTGGGTTTGAAGCAGCACCCTTTGAAGGTCACACTAACTTTTGTGGGGCTGTGAGGAGTATGCTGCTGCATGTATAGAGATCCTTAGGCTGCAGCACGAGCGAGTGGAAAGCACTGTCACTGACAAGACTTACGTGCATGGATGAGACTCCCCCACTTCATGGTGGGATGCAGGAGCCAGTGGTGGTGAGGACATCCCAAAGTGGCTGATAAGTGATGTTCAACCAATGCATCCACCGGGCTTCTAGAAGCAGCATCGTGCTGTGCCTCCAGCAGCAGGGCATGTAGCTGAGCACACCTAGTCAGCACCCTTGAATTCGGTGGTGGGCTGCAAGTTCAGGCAGGCCAGCCAGCATCCCACACACAAACAAACCGGCTTTCAATGTTGGATAAAGACAGCCCAGACTGCCTGATGGCAGAAAGTTGACCAGAAAGGTGGTAGAAGAGAAGCTGCAGCCTTCTAGCTGCTATTGCTATTAGGCTCTTAAATTCCACCTACGTGGCACTCTAGGTGCCTAAAGTGCTCTCATGCCTCTTCCAGCAGAGGCAAGTGACAACGGGGGATTGATATGTGCCTCTGAAATAAATAAACTTCCTTAACAATCTCTACATGGCTTTCTGTTTTTCAAGGAGAGCTCCACCAGGGAAGTGTAAACACAAGCCTGTTCCAGTGAAAACAAAGAGTAAACGGATACCATTTGTTCCACGTGCAAGTAAGTTGTTAGGCTTTAATTTTACTGAGAAGCAAAACATGTAACCATCTTGTAGGCATGTGATTGAAATCTTTAGCAGTCTTAAAAACTAAAGCACTGAGCAGAAGCAATCTTGAAGTTAGGTTATCACATTTAATGTGTGCTTCCATCATCTACTAGATGCCATGCCTTTTCTCAATCCTGGTCTCTGGTTTTTCTAAGTAATAGTGTAAATGGGCATCAGAAAGGAACTGATGGCATTGGATTTGGCCTGGGAAGTTTGGAGTGCCTGTCCCTGGCTCTGTGACAAGCTCCTTGAGTCAAATAATCCCCTCTGTAAATCTAGGGGAGTCAATCTTCCTTTCTCCTGGCCTTTTCCTGTCCTATGTCCCATGCAACTAGGGCAGGAGTTACATCTTATTATTGAGTAGAAATAGTGTTGAGCAAGTTGAGGTTATCTTGTCTGCCATTTCCAGATATTATTGTAACATGAAAAATTCATATTGTTAAGTCTGCCAAAGAAGTGTGCAAGGTTTCTGTCTGGACTTATTTTCCTTAAATATACATTCATCATTTTAAAAATTAAATTTTATTTCTAAGAAACCTAGGGCACTTTTGATGGAAGAAGAGAGGTTTATATAATGTGTATTTCTTCTTTCAGAATGTCAGCTGTTTTTCTTAACTGTAGCTCTAATAAGGGTTTATATCAGTCATATCTCTGAATTAGCCTTTTGTCTTAAGGCAGGGATGCTGAACTATGTTAATTACTTTCCTCAGAGACTGTCCTTGAGCTGCTTAATGAACCTTCAACAACCAAGCCTCTGAAAAAATCTTCTAACCCCGCTGCAGCCATCCCAACAGTTTCTTCTAAGAAAGCTAAAAAGACCCCATCCACCAAAATGAAAACATCAACAGTGAAACCAGCTCTATCTGGTAAAAAGAGACAGACAATCAAAGCTGAGGCTAAACATCACAAGCCAAAGCAGAAAGAGAAGATTGCATGTGGGAAATTGGCTAGCTGAGAAGGGTAACATAGATATGATCCAGCTGGCCGAGCAGGAGCTTGGGAAACATGGGACTCAGCTCCTGTGATTGCTAAATTGGCGAGGACACCCTAACCCTGACTGCAGGTGCTACACGGTAATGAGAAGCCTGTGATTACTCAGGCATGGGAAAAGAGGGAGTAGCTGCATGGGAGAAGAAGAGGTAACTAGCTGCAGATAAGGAGCTAAGGGCTGGAGTGATGAACCAATCGGAATGCTGTGTTGTGGAACACATATAACTAATTATAGCAGAGTATATATGAAACATGTAGTAGCTAATTATAGTAGGGTATATATGGAATATGTTTTAGCCCATTATAAGGGACAGCTGTGCTGTTCAATAAACGAAGCTTGCTGATCACTTATATTGAGTGCGCCTGTCTTCCCTCCATCGCAACAAATGGCGCCCGAACAGGGACCCTAGGAAGGACTGAACCTGCGAGCCACGGTTCGACGGAAGCCTGGGGACCGGTCCTGCAAGCAGCTCAGGAGGCGAAAGGGAAGTCCCCACACTCAGAAGACGAAAGGGAGGACTCCCCACGTTCAGGAGGCGTTCAGGAGGCAACAGGGAAGACGCCCCGCGCTCAGGAGACGAAAGGGAGGAATAGGAAGAATCCCCGTGCTCGGGAGCACCTACAGAGGGTCTCACCGGCCATGCGCCGCCGAGATCTTGCAAAGGCTGCAACAGCGTGCTGATGAAGGTATGAATAGA
>NW_009646856.1:1368119-1370721 GCF_000708025.1 Charadrius vociferus
TATTCCTCATTCCCCTACAGGACAGGCGATTGTAGAACGTGTGCATCAAGTAATCAAACAGTTACTGTTAAAACAAAAGGGGGGAGAGGAGAAGAATTTGTCTCCTGTAGCACAAATACAGAAGGTAATATATGTGATGAAATTTTTACTGTTAGTAGGAACTGACACTGAGCCCCCCACAGTGATTCACAGTCAAGCTTTGGGCTCGGGACATAAAGAACAAAACCGAGGTACTTTGGTCCAGTATAAAGACCCTGAAATTGGACTATGGAAAGGTGTGGGAAATTGGCTAGCTGAGAAGGGTAACATAGATATGATCCAGCTGGCCGAGCAGGAGCTTGGGAAACATCGGACTCAGCTCCTGTGATTGCTAAATTGGCGAGGACACCCTAACCCTGACTGCAGGTGCTACACGGTAATGAGAAGCCTGTGATTACTCAGGCATGGGAAAAGAGGGAGTAGCTGCATGGGAGAAGAAGAGGTAACTAGCTGCAGATAAGGAGCTAAGGGCTGGAGTGATGAACCAATCGGAATGCTGTGTTGTGGAACACATATAACTAATTATAGCAGAGTATATATGAAACATGTAGTAGCTAATTATAGTAGGGTATATATGGAATATGTTTTAGCCCATTATAAAAGACAGCTGTGCTATTCAATAAACGAAGCTTGCTGATCACTCATATTGAGTGCGCCTGTCTTCCCTCCGTCGCAACAGTTGCACACATTTCCAGAACTACACCGGCACCTCCTTTGCCAAAAAAGAGGAGCTCCCACATAACCGGAACCAAGAAGCTTCTTCCAAAGAAAGCAGCACAAGCTAAGGAAAAACTGGAGAAGAGGAGGAAGGAGAGTAGATTAAGCAGCAGCTTTTGAAGCTCAGTGATTTCCCAGAAAAAGCAAATCACTTGTAAGATGGTGAAACAAATGTTTTGAATAGCAACCAAATAACAGGGAATCAGTTGGCTCCCTAAGCCAGTGCTCCCATGTGCACCTTCACTAATGTCAGTGTCACCGGTCTCTATATATGTTCTGTTAAACCTTAACAGCACCGGCCTCCCAAGATTAACTTTCTTTGCAAATCCTGCTGTGATGTCCTTTTCTGACGTAAGTAGTTATGAGAGTCTCTGATGGACGTTCACTGGTAAGATTTGACTGTGTATAACTGTCTAATAAATCCAAGTGCCTCCAAATTTCAGCACTTGCATCTTTTATCAAAGAATATGAAATAGACATGTCAATGACCTCACCTTCTCTTTTTTTTTTCCCTCTTTTAACTGAAATGCAGTGAGAAGTATATTTTAACAGTTGTTGTCTTTCAGACAATTAAAATTTTTTTTAGAGCAATATTTTTTTTCAAGGTATGATCACCTGCAGGTTCCAAAGGATCCGTAAGGGCTGGAAATCATAGAATCATTGAATGGTTTAGGTTGGAAGGGACCTTAAAGATCATCTTAGTTTCAACCCCCCTGCTGTGGGCATGGACACCTCCCACTAGACCAGGTAGCCCAAAGCTGCATCCAGCCTGGCCTTGAATGCTTAAAGGGATGGGGCGTCCACAGCTTCCCTGGGCAACTTGTTCTGGTGTCTCACCACCCTCATAGTGAAAAATTTCTTCCTCATCTCTAATCTGAAGCTATTCCTCCTCATCCTATCCCTACATACCCATGTAAAAAGCGTCTCTCCATCTTTCCTGTAGGCCCACTTTAATACTGGAAGGCCACAATAAGGTCTCCCCGGAGTCTTCTCTTCTCCAGGCTATACAGCCCCAACTCTCTCAGCCTCTCCTCATAGAAGAGGTGCTCCAGCCATCTGACCATCTTCGTTCAGCAAATCTTAAAAAGCAAATGAACCAACCCAAAGTAACAGACACTAAGCAACCCCCCAAAAATCCTCATCATAGCTGAGCAGTTGGATGGAGCCCTCACCTGGCTTCTGACTGAGCACAGGCACAGAGGAGGGCTGAGCGCCGGGGCACAGCTGCAGCTCTCCCTGCCCGAGCCTCTTCTCTTCCCGGGGTTGAGAGCCGAACTTGGGGGCTGTGGGGGTGCTCCTTCCCCTGCAGAGCACACAGGCCGTGCAATGGATTTGCAATGGGGTGTAGCACGGAGATGTGGGAGAGGCAGGAGTGTGGGGCGGCATTCCCCACGGGGGAAGTGGGGCACCGACAAACCCCAAATGTTCTTTTTCCAGAGAAGTGTATTTATTTGCGTAGCGGAGCCACGGCCTGGTTCTAGGCTCCTACCCTTGGCCTTGGGAAGAGCCAAAGCAGATGACATCACGCCACAGTTCCAGTGTGATGCTTGTCTCCTATCGCCACCCTCTGGGAGCACCCTTTGGGCACGCAAAAAAGAAAGCACCCTGCTGCCGAGCTCGGGGAGCGACCCACCCAGGGCGGCTGGCCGGCCTCCCCTCCTCTCCCCGAACGAAACCCCCGGCTTGCTCAGGGGAGGGAAAATTAAAAATGGGGGAGGAAAAAAAAGAAAAACCACAGGCAGGCCCCAGCGAGGATCGAACTCGCGACCCCTGGTTTACAAGACCAGTGCTCTAACCACTGAGCTATGGAGCCACCTATCACTACCAGCCCTGCCGACGGCCCCTG
>NW_009646856.1:1370980-1379250 GCF_000708025.1 Charadrius vociferus
GGGCCCTGTAGGCCGGGGGCGGTAGGCCCCAGCCGGCTTCCAGGCCCGCGGGGCTGCCTGGGGGTGGTTGGCCTGCAGCACCTCCCAGCTCAGAGCCAGGCCCCGGAAACATCCCCCGCACCCCCTTTCCTCCAGCAAGAAAAGCTCCCCGGGGTGAGGTGTGTAATGGGAGGGAAAGGGGGGCTTCCCCCCCCTTTATCAACAAGCGGGTACACCTGCTGCAAATTTAGGAGATTACAATCAACTTTTGTGTTGTAAGTCTTCGCAGGTTTTGTGAAATAACTTACAGAAAAATGGGTTGAATTGTCTTGCAAATAGACCACAAGTCTAGGGCGATGAGGATATGAACCCAACGGCAAGACTGGCATTGTGTAGCTTTATTTTCTCTCTTCATTTTTACAGAGCGAGTGAAGATTTTCTCCTTTGCATAAAAGAGCCGGTGTGTCGCATGCAGCCCTCCTCCATGAAAGTTTAGGTGAGGGTGAAAAGGTAGGCTGTGGAGAGGAAACTGACAGACATCGTTCTGGAGTAATAAATTTGAGCAGTTCTGCTGTACGCTGCAGTTACATTCTAGAAAAGCTGACATGATTTGTTGGGTGCAAGCCTCAAACTGTGTGTGACTGAAAGTAAAGCTCCTTGAAATGAGAATAGACAGAAAAAGCTGCATTAGGGAGTTAAAGACCTTTCATTCATCCCACACTCCACAAGTCATGAACTAGATTCACTTCCTTTTTTTTTTATTGGTTTTTTTTTTTTTTATTTCACCTTCTTTTTAAATGGATATGATCTCTATGGACAACCTAGACCAGTTCTGTTGAACTCTGTCTTGTTGTTTATGTAAGACACTAAAATTACTTTAAAATATCTGCTTTTGACCTCTAAGGTGGCAGCTGATAAATTCGTGAAGTTTCACATTTCTTTGATGGTTGCTTTTTTTCCCCTTCCCTTTGAAGATAGTGAGTTTTTAGAGTTGGTAAAGCTCTTCCAAAGAGGGCTAAAATGTCTGTGGTGAGTGTTCTGCTAATGCCTCGGGGAACAGAAATAGAAGCATAGCTTGTTGTATAACCTTAATGTAGGTTTACGCTTTTCCTGTTGTAAGACAAACCTACCTTCATCAGTCTAACAGAGCTGAGCAGCAGGGTGAGATGTATTCTGAGAACAGAGCAGTGTTGAAATCAAGTTTTTTGTGATAGGATGGCTACCTGTCACTATTGTTTTTTAACTTAGGTGCGAAGTCTGTAACTGCTGTGGTTGCCCTGCCTCCATATTCCTTTTGCTGTCTGCTTAGAGCTCACTGCAAGGTGGGCTGCACTTCAAACACTGTGTAGCACTCAGTCCTGGTCAGACACCCTGGGTGTCACACAAGATGTGTGATGGAGGTACCATGCTACCAGTAAGCCCTCTAACTTCTCTTTGCAATGGAAATAAGGAAATGAGACACTTCTAGGATGCAATTCATCTCACCTGAAGGTAAACCTCTACAATAAGTCATCTGAATCACAATCCAGAAGTGCTTGTTTCTCAGTTGACGGTGAAGGGAGTCAATGCTGACAATGTCAGCAGTTAAGTGAGATGCATCTTATTGGGCATGACAGGTTTGTACCAACGAAGTGCGGCTAGCGAGCAGATACTCTGCTGAGACCTGGCTGGGGAGGGACACAGCAGCACTACATAGCTCCTGTCTGCGAACTGCTAATGCTCTTACCCAGCCTGTCCTCTCAGTCATGTTTGCACAGGAATAAGCTTTAGTTTAATTTAATACCCTTTTGCTTTAGATATTTAAACTGTAATAACTGTAGCTGGAAAATTCCTGTCAGAGGACCAAGAGAATTTTTAGGGAGATGGCAAGATAAATTACACATCTAAAGAAGACTCTATGAATATTTCTGCAACTAAACACGCAGATTTTGAAAATTAAGCATTTAGGCAATAAAATGCCTATCTAGTCTTCTGTTTATTGCTGTTGAAAGCCACTAGATGGAACCTAAGTTCTATCCATGGAACTGCATGAAAGGATGAGGAAAATTTTTTAACAGATTTCAAATGCTGAAAAGAGAGCATTTTTACCACACAGGTTTTTAAAAAAATCTGTAGGACGATTTACCTTTAAAGATGTGCCAAACATGTAAAGATCCACGTTTATAAATGCTCTGTAACATTTCTGCTGTTTTGCAGTAAGGTTAAACTTGTGTGTCCCCCTTGCTAAATCAGGGCTTTCCCAAGCATGCATTCTTTTCATCTGGTTCAGTGAATTAATGCTGATAAAAGTGGAGGGCTAATAGCAGGTGTTTAGGAAAGGCCCTATGAAAGCAAGCAGGCAAGCCCTCTGCAAACTGCGTTGCTGGTGTAAGACATTTGGCTTTTTCTTTCATATAGAAGAGTTTTGTAAAGCAGACACTCCCAAGGTAGGGAGGAATGCTGAAGTTTATTGGGAGCAGCGCGCAGGAAAGTTTCACTTTCCTGAGGAAAGCTGTTAAGAAGGAGCAGGATTTGAATGATTTATCCTAGACTTTCTCTACATCAAGGACAGGCATCAAGCTAGAAAATAGAATGGCTAGAGTAGCATAGAGGTAGTCTTGCACTCAGTCTGGACCATTGCTGTTATTAAAAAATGACTTAGTTTTTCCTGATTAGCTCCTTGACTGTCTTTAGCAGCCCCACTGAACAAATATGTGTTTAACTGTGTGTAAAGCTGGTGTCAGTCAGCAGATGTCAACCATGGTGCTGTCAACTTACATCTGTCTCATTGTTAAGAGCAGCGAGCTAATCTCATGCATATTCCATATGATTTTATTACCATATCTTTCATTCAAATGGTAACAGGAGAAGCAAACCAAAGGAATGACTCTTCAGGCAGCTAGATTGTGAATTATCCCTAGAAATTCTCTTATATTATAGTATTCTCTTTTTCTAAACCACATCCACTTCCCTGCTGAATTCAGTTTTACTGGTGTTTTGCAGAATTCAGTTCTTTGTTGCGTAAACCAGCTACCAGCTTTGGGCAGCAGGGGTATGAAATAAACAGCAGCAATGGTTTTCTCTGCAGACATGGTGTGCCTCCTAACAGGTGGCTGTGGCTTGCCTACTTTAGTCCTCTTCACATCTGATTTTCTATGTCCCAGGTGCCGCCCTGGTGCACCTGGGATTATCTCAGCAGGAGCGCAGATGAGCAACACTGGTGTGCTTGCCTTTCTTTGTCGACCTCTGTGAGAAAGGACTTGCAGCACAGCTCCAGTCTTTCTATGAAATGGGATGTTCTGGGGTGTTTTAATCGTCTGACAGGTTCAGTACTGTTGGTTTTGTTTCTTAGAGAAACTCAGTAGTAACCTAAAAGTGTCTGAGTTTACTGTATTCATTTTAATTCACAAGTGCTGATAGATTACTTTGTCTTGTACAAATGCAAGAGGGTTTTTTTGAGTAGGGTCCTTGGACTATTTTAGGCATTGAAAGATCTTGAAGTATGGTTGAGGCCTGCCTTCTCCTCTGCATATGAAGCTTTAAGTCCTGTTGGAGGGAGATATGCCTGAGGAAATGTCCTGTTCTGCAGTTTTAACCCAATCAAACCTTTTAAAAACCACTGTTGTTCAAATTACACAGGAATGATCCACTTGTCCTTGAAACATTGGATGGAATACGTGAGCTAGAACTAGATAAAAATCAGCAAAATTAACCTCCTATGATTTTTCCACTAACACTTACCTTGTGAAACAGAGGCTGGATAAGGTGCTATGAAGGCTGTTTCCAGGTCTGAGCTTGTGCACTGCTTGCATCCCTACTCCATCCTAGCACGGGCTACTGGTGTGTACCCTTCCCCTTCTCTGGTACTCTGGCTTCCATATGAAAGAAGTTCAAACATGAAACAGATACAGTGACCTTTCAAAATTACTTTGGTAGTCTCAGTACTCTTCTTTTGGACAAGCATCACATGCAAAAAAAAATCAGCACATATTTGAGCATCAGTACTTTTCTGTGGAGAAGCCATCACTATTCTTGTCATACTCCAGAGTAATGGTCTGAGACATTGTCTTCAAATGCTTTATGATTTTCTTCCTGAAACAAGAAAGGAGTAATCTAATTTTGCTTGCTTCAGAGTTACTTCTCCGATCCAGATTGGATTTGAAGCTATTTGTTATAATAAAATGTTTCTGATTGTGATAATAAGGTAGCTGGTGGTCCTTGGCATCTTTGAAAAATCAAGATGTTACCTGCTCCAGGCTAACCTGGCTGCAAGTGAAAGATGTTTTCATGACAGTTACATAATTTGAGAAAGAGCTAGAATATTTCTTTTTTTCCCGTCCTGGATTAAAAAGAAGTTGTGTCTATTTGTGTTACTATCAAAAAGGTCTCCTCCTTGTCGAAAGCATTGAGGAGGCCTCCGTCTTCGCCGAAGGACATAGTATTCTTCAAAGTGCAGAAAAGGACTTGACCATGCCTGGCCTTTGCCTTGAAGACAGAGACACTACTGGAGCCCAGCTGGGGAGGGACAGAGATCACCCAGCGCTTCACCTCTCTGGGAGAGCACGAGGGCTTCTGCTCCTGGAGCCACCAGAGGGATTGTCTGTCTTCCAGTAGATGGCTGAAGAAAGTGCCGTTACACATGTCTCACCGTGCTCTGACCGGTGAAACTGCATGCACTGTCCTCTGGCTGGGTGTGATTTCCAGCCCCGAACCATGTTGAACCTACCTCGAGCTCCCACCAGATGAAGCATGGCTGCACGGTGCCCCTCAGCCCTGGTCTGTGTGTCAGCTAGGTCAGCTGCCCAAAGATACAGCATGTTGAAAGCTATGTGCTGCCATCACCCAGCTTCTTGTCCTCGTATGTCCCCTGTAGAAATCCACAAGGCAGGAAATAGCTGGCCCATAGCTGTGCGTGTGCTGGTAGGTCTGTCACTAAACATGCATGTTTGTGTCTATGTCTGTATATATATATGTATGTATGTTTGTGCTGCCAAGCAGAGCGTAGAGCAGCTGTGTTCTTCCTCTCTGGAGACATTAACCTGAGGGCCTCTGCTAAATTGTTGCTTTTCAAAAAGTGCAGGAATGTAGGACTATCTTCAAGGCCATTAATCCTCTCAAATTCAGCTGAAACCAGTTAGCAGATTTGAAAGTTATTTGGGAGTGGGGATGGCAACCAGTGTGGTTACATGAACCCTTTTCCAAGGAAAACCAAGCTAAAAATGCACGGATCACATTTTCCAAGTAAGCTTTTAAAATTCCTTGGAAAACAGACAGTTCAGGAACGAGTGTGAGGCAGGGGAACCAGGAGATCCAGAGTCCCCATCCTTACTCCGATATGGACTCTGCTACTTAACCCTGTGCCCTGTTTCCATAGCCATCCAGCACTTCCCTCCCAGCCTCCCAAAGGGATGGTGGATGTGTGCATTTGTAGCATGGTCTATAAATGCAAAGTCTTATTATCAGCGTAAAAATAGACTCAGAAGATTTCAAGTGGGCTGTAATGGAATAAAAATGTAGCAACAGGATGGCCCAAAACTCCCTGCCTCTGAAAAAAATACGAACAGGTTCATTTTTCTGTTGCTGTTTTTAGCCACAGGGAACAAAGCTTCTTAATAGGCATCAGAATCCTTGTTTTAAATAAACTTTCTGTAATGGTTTCTTCCAAGGAGCTGTAAAGCTATAGGTACTAAGTTCTTTTTGCATCTCAGTGGGAGGTAGGGAAATGGGAATGTGTCCCACTGTGGTCAGCAGTGCTGTGGATGGGAGGTTGTTGTCTCAGCCGTGGCTGAGATTTGAATATTTGGTTCGAGTGAGGATGCAGCTACCCAAGCGAGACACAAATGTCTGGGTCTGCTGTGGGTTTTAATTACTGGGAAAGGCAAAATAAAAGACCTGTCACAACTATCAGGCACATCCAAGTGCTCACATTCCCCTTCCTGTGAACCACCTCTGAGTCCTAAAGGCGGACAGTCTCTATGCCAATCAAGGAGTAAATTGTTACGTGTTCTGGAGCTCTCTTAAGGTAGATGGAGGAAAGATGCATGTATAATAAATAATACATAAACTGTGAAAAGGCAACTGTTGCTTAGTTGCTGGACATGATAACTGGAGCTAGGTGACTTTTTTTTTTTCTGAGGAAAAGTAAATGAACTGAAAATACAGTTTTGTTCCCATCTCTGTTTCTGATTTTGCCATATCTTTACTGCTAGAGACAATGGTTTGTGGGTTAGAGTCACAAAAGTGGCCATGTGTTATTCTTCTGTGGAGTTAGTTCAGAATATCCAGCATCCATTTCCCCGTTTGCCTGGGGAGAGTCATGCTTTGAGCTGCAGATGTTCAGAGACCTGTCCTCACCACCCTGGGATGGGAAGCCTGGGACATTTCTGCTGAAGCAGAAACACACTCAGGAGGAGCGACTGGGACCAGGTGTTTCAGCCCCTGGGTAGGGTCATGGCCTCTGGTCACCAAATGAGAATGGGAATTTACCGATTCCCTTCTCTGTTTTTAAGGTTAAGCTGGATGGAATTGCGTGGTCCTGTGTACATACAGGCCCATCAGTTGTTCGTGGATGAAATATGTTGCTCAGCAGCTCTGCTCTTCTCTCCCAGGAGAATATATTCATCTTCCCAGTTATTGGGCTGCACCAACATATGCCACAGAACAAACTGAAATGAAAAATATTGGATGGAATGTTTCTGTATACTTTCCCACTTGTGAATTCTCATGTGGTATTGAAGCCCTCCTCTGTAATCCAGTCTCTTGGTTCCCATTGCTGGTTGAGGTTTTGAACATGGCTTGCACAAGTGGCTGCAGTTCTGTGCACTCTGGTTTTGTTGTCTTCAGCTGCCAAACTGCTGAGGGTCCTGTGCACACTCTGACCAAGTTATGAGTATCTACTGTTTATGAGGTGAACAAAAATAGCAACTAATACATAGGTATGCAGCCTCACTGCATAAAATCTAACAATGGCTTTGTTTTAGGATAGCATACCAGCTGTGTATCCTTTCCTTAGATCTGGTTTCTGTTAGAAATGAGCCAGCAAAGAACGTGAGAAGTGATAGGTCCTAAATGCTGGGAAGCTGCAATTCTGCTCCCAGCCTTATGCTAGTAATTGGTAGAAACCCCTCCTCCCAAAGTTGCTGCTATAAAGCTTTCCTGAACCACATTTCGGAAAGGTTTGAAGACCAGCTGTTGAGTGATCAGCCTCTCTTTTGACACTGGTTCCATAAGCCTGCCCACTGAGCATGGAAAGCCTCACTTCCTTCTGTTTTTAGGCAGGTGCTACTGTTTCAGAGTATGCTTTTGCTGACAAAGTATTGCCAGGTTGTCAAAGGAGTCAGTAATTGGCTGTTTCCAAGTCCCTCCTTTGCTTCTGAAGGACCAAACTGTCTGCAGACCCTTGAAGCTTGGACCCACAGTTCAGCTTTGTGATTGGGTTTGTCTCTCCTTTGCCATTTTTTCTGCTTTCCATTGGGTTGGAAATACAGAGAGTACAGCATTCCTCAGGGTACTGTCTGTTTTCTTTGGCTTTCCCAAACGTAATGTGTCATGCAGGGCTGAAAATGAATGGGAAGAGAATGAATGAAAATGTTTTGAATCTTGAGGATTTGGATTAACCTTTGTGTAAAGCTTTTGGGTTGAGGCTTGTCTCTTTTAAATTAGTTCACTCTATTATAGTGCAGGTATATATAGCACTGAGGTCCTGGCTAGCTAATGAAGGCTAATGCAGGTGATACTACATCCTTCAGACACTGGCATCCAATGCACATTTTAATGGCTTTGACAAATCCCCTCAAGCAGAATTGTCAAGCTGACTCCATGATCAAATGTGCCCAAAAGCTTTAAAAGCACCACTGAGAATGTCAAACGGGACTGATGAGGTTAGATCGCATCTGCATGAGGGGATAAATGGTTCTTGAGTGTAATTCACAAATCAGAACATTAGCCTATTGTAATCAAACTCCAAGTAGGGCATAAATAGTAGCAGCTGCTCTTCATACATGACAGATCTTTTTCAAAGCTTATACATGCCTATTAATTCTTCTCCTGACCAAAACATTTGAAGGGTGCCTTAACCTGCCATAGGGTAGAGAAGATACCTTAGGGACCTTAATTCACTTAAGTAACTGACGTATTAACACTTTTAATGTGTTGAGAAATGCTTGTCACAATTTACTTTGCAATTATGTGAGTAAATTTAGAAGTGACTCCTTTGTAACCTCCAGTCAGGACTGGTTGAAGGGCAGTGGATTTATCAAGTCCACAATTTCCACAATGTGGAGCAGAACTGATTCAGCTGTCATTGAAAGAGT